>NC_051386.1:38529158-38534158 GCF_015228065.2 Penaeus monodon | reverse complement strand
ACGAATTTGCACCATGAACCTGATTACAGATAAGTGTCTCAACTAAAGTATGATCTCTGAAGTTGCAGGTAAGTGAAATTACACTGACGATGCAATATATGTTCTTTAATCCACTCGCGGAACTGTATGGTGAGAGTAATATGACCCTAGATTCCAGTTTCCTCCTAAGTGGTTGATGAGTAAACTGTCTAGTATCGTGCTCTGTGATTTCTCATCCTTCACTGATTTTTTTTATTCGTATATTTGTTTAGATTAGATCATTATCTCCTATTTTTGACTAGATACATTTGTTGAAAGAAATTGAAGAAGATTCCATCGTTAAACATTATCTATTTAGCTGAAAGAGAAACTGCTTTTATAAGAAGTAGCATCGCCTCAAAAGCATAGTTTCAGTAGCACAAACTGTTCTGTGTAGGTGTCCCTAAGTAAAATGATCGGCTAATAGAAATGTCTATGTTTCAAATGCATGAAGTATTTTATGCTTAATGTGAGCAATTCATGGGTATAGCACTGTTAACATGAAGAAAATATATGTACACATAAACTCACTCTTGTGTGTAGAGAGAAAGATCGAGAGTGAAGGAGAGAGAGAGAGAGAGAGAGAGAGAGAGAGAGAGAGAGAGAGAGAGAGAGAGAGAGAGAGAGAGAGAGAGAGAGAGAGAGAGAGAGAGAGAGAGAGAGAGAGAGAGAGAGAGAGAGAGAGAGAGAGAGAGAGAGAGAGAGAGAGAGAGAGAGAGAGAGAGAGAGAGAGAGAACCAAACTTCCATAATGCTGAAACTTGGCGCACGAACACCGACCTTCAGTTGACGTGATCGGACGTCGAGAGAATATAAGAAACTTTTTAATCATAAACTCTGTTTAGCATAGTAATTAACATCCATTCATCTTATCAGTAATATGTATAAGACTTGAATATTGCTTGATATCAATTCAGCAACCGTCTAGTGACTAGAATATATTTTTTAAACCCATATCCATACGGTTGTTAGATTCTTGCTCTATTGTGGTAACGAGGAAAGAACGGAACGGAAAGCGGGAAAATGTTTTTTGTTCTGTGGATTTGAGGGGGGATTTTTGAATGCCTCTGGCGCAGAACGCTTCTGCTGCTGCTTATAGTTTAGGGATTGATTTTGCGTTCCTATTCCTTTTGTAAGTGTGATGTATTGTGGGCGGCAGGTCGGCCTCCAGACAGAAGCGGAACTCCCTAAAGTGACAAATCTCTACGAATGTCTTTTTTTTTTTATCCTCTCTCTTCCCTTATTCCTTTTTTGGGTGTACGTGACTGTTTACAGCTCCCATTCTTCTCTCTTTTTTCCAATCACTTTACCTACTTCAAACTTTCTGTGTTTTTACGTTAGTAAAAAAAGTGATATAACATGTGAAATGTAGTTTTTAGCTAATATGCAAATTATTTATAATAAGGATAACGATGATGTTAATAGTAGTGGGAATAGTAATTGTAGTATTATTTATCAACGAATAACAATAATTATTGATAATAAGGATAATAGTAATTGATAATGATAACTGATATTATTAGTAATAATAATAATAACAATATACAACAAAAACAATTATAGCTATTAGGAATTGGACAATTATAAAACGATAATGATAATAAAAGGATATAATAAGCCACACAACAAACAGCAACAACAAAATAACAACAACACAACAATAACAACAGCAACTACAACAACAGAAAATAACATTGTAACATCATAACAATGATAACAATAATAATAATAATGATAATAATATAGTAACAATAACAAAAATGATAATAATGATGACAGGATCTTAGATATGATAATAAGATAATGATAATGATACTGATTAATGATATGATAATGATATGATGTAATATAATGATAATGATTATGAGATGATAATGATAATGATAATGAGGGATGAGATGATGATGATGATGACGCGCACTAAGCCTTTAAATTACCATCATGAATTGAGAGGTTATGGAACCTTCAGACATTTAATCCCGGAAGCAATATCACTTTCTCATTCATTTGATTTGAATTACACTTAAGCTTTGTTGTCTCTGTTTCTCGCGGTCTATACTGAGGCACTATCTCTATCCAAAATTATAAATGCATTTGTTCTGAGGTAAATTATCCTATAATATCTTGTTACAATATTGATAAAGTAATCGTATACCAAAAACTCATACTGATATTAATGTTAACAGAATAATGATAATGAGGCTAATAGTAATTCATCATCATCATCCTCATCATCATCATCCTAGTAACAATGTTATCGATTAATAGTAAGTAGTATTATATAATAATGGATAATAATATAATATAATATAATAATAATAATGAATAATAATAATAATAATAACCATAACAATATAATAATATATATGATAATAATAATACAAAATAATAATATAATAATAATAATAATAATAATAATAATAATATAAATAATAATATGATAATAATAATAATATATAATAAAATAATAATATAATACAATAATACAATAATATAATAGTAATAATGATAATAATAATAATAATAATAATCATAATATAATATCTGAAAATCACACTAAAATAAGTATAATAATAGTATAATATTACAATAGTAATAAATATTACAATAGTAATAATATATGGGCAAAATATAATCAATAATAATATGATAAGAATAATTAAAATATAACAATAACAACAACAGCAACATACATCCTAATACTAATAATAATAATAATAATATATATAATATAATAATAACAATAATAATATAATAATAATAATAATAATTGATAATAGTAATAATAATAAGAAAAAAAATAATAATAATAGAAATAACTATAATAGAAAATGATGTAGTATCACGACTTGAGTGCATCATCCGAGCAGTGGCCAGTTTACATAATGGCCCAAATGGCCAAGCTCACTCACGTCGTAGATAAGATGTTCAGAATGCACATCATCGGTTATGTCTCAGCATGTTCCTTATCTCGTTATTTATACCTTTCTTAGAAAATTGACTTTTCCATTATGATTTATATGTTTTTAACAGTAAATTAGCAATCTATATAGCACTTAAGTATATTTATGCAATGAGAATTATATTTAATCGTTTGTCAATGTTCTCCGGAACTTACTTCAACTGCAATTCGTTTTATTGCAATAATTCAGTTATATTCTTAAGAAGTGAATAAGAAAAAAACACGTAATTGCTTATTTTACTTACGGATATATTTACAAAGAAAACAAGAAACCATCACCAATCCTACCCATTTACAGTCTACATAATCTTATAACTTTAACCCAATCCGATCAAAGGCAAGACAAACCTGAAAATTGCGAAAAAGAAAACATCGGTCTTAAGTGGGAGGAGTGGCGCCCGAGGAAGAGAGTGAACAGGCGGGTTGCCACCTCATCACAGCTCACGCGCAATCGCCAGCAGTGCTGGTGTTTGCTAAGCCGGCGCTTCAACCTAGGTTGGTTTGAGTACCAACAGTAAGACCGTGGGTCCGTGAATATAATAATAATAATATAATAATAATAATAATAATAATAATAATAATAATAATAATAATAATAATGAATATAATAATATATAAGAAATAATAGATACTAATAATAACATTGATATAGTATAATAATAATAAAAGATATATAGAAATAACTATAATAAAAAAATGATGTAAGGATATCAGTGATAACTGCATGGTAATGATTGTGATAATAGTAATAAGTAAAATAATTAATGGTGATGATGACGATGATGCTAATGATAATATAATCAATAATAATAATACATAATAATAATCCATAATGATACATAATCTAGTAATAATTAATATGTAAGTAATATTAATAATAATTCTTATTATTATTATCATTATTATTATTATCATTGTTATTTATTATTTTATATAATGCAATAATAATCATAGTAATATAATATAATGGAAATCTAAGACTACTAATAATAATAATAACAATATTAATACTAATAAAACTTTAATTTGTAAAAGAGTACAAACTGAGAGTAAGGTTAATACTGAAGTCTAACTAATGTAAAAAACAGAATAAAAGCAAAACACTTGGGCAGTTTGCAGTTTTAATGGATGGGCTTGTATTTGTAAATGGAATGTTGAAGAAATAAAGGACTGAGATAGAAAGACCATAAAATTACTTACGATCATAATGGTTTGTCATCCAAACCTTAATGTAGATAGACTAATCTTAGTAGAAAGGATTGGAAGAGGATTGATGACTGCGAAGGTGTTATCAAAAGTGAAGAGCAACACTCTGGGATGGTAACTCAACCTTCTAATGAGAGGATTGTTGCAGGTTACCAAAGATGTCGGAATTTTTGAATTTGAAAAAAAAATGTAGTAAAGACGACTTTTTAAAAAATCGATGAAGAACAGAGGAATGGAGGCCTGATGGGAAACAAATGTACATCGTTTTTGTTAGGTGGATATGCCTCTAACACGGATAAAAGACAAACCTGGAGTTGGATGAGAAAGTCTGATCGAAAGAACGACAGAAGCGTTGTATGCGCTAGCTCAAGAGCAAGTTATTCAGAGAACTATAATAAAGTATAACATTGGATAACTCAGCTGATTCCCGTCATGTAGATTATTGTAAGAATTAGGAGAAACTGTGAGTCATATAGCTAGTAAGGTGCAAGAAAATGGCTCAGACGCATTATGAGAGGAGACACTATAATGTCGCAAAAATGATTCATTGGAACTCTGTGAAAAGTTGATGTTGAAAAGTCTGATCATGGTACGAACCAGCTCAGAAACAGTCTCGGAAATACCCACTCCTACGCTTCTTTGGGACCGATATTCATGTGATCACACCATCGAAGCAAGAGGTCCCGATATTGTCATTAATGATAAGGTTGACGAAGTCTGCAATAATTAGTGATTTTGGCCATCCCTATAGACAAGAGAATGATGAAAAAGAGAAAGAAAAATTTGAAAAATATCAGGACATCAAACGGAATCCA
>NC_051386.1:38522037-38526558 GCF_015228065.2 Penaeus monodon | reverse complement strand
GTCACTGACGCATTGTTAGCAGTGCGTCAGGTGCGTCACTTTGTAATTGAATTTATAATTGAATACATCGACGAGAATTTTCTCTTTTCTCTTTTTCTCGCTATACTTGTCGTTGGTGCGTTTTGAATAGGGTTGTATTAATTATAATTAAATGGTGAGTTTAGTAAACATAGCAGTAGGTTTTCGGTTTATGAATATAGATATCATCATTTCTACATCGTTATTCATAATAGATATAATTTCTACATCGTTATTCATTGTAGATATCATTTCTACATCATTATTCATAATATATATCATTTCTGAATCATTATTCATAATAGATATCATTACTACTTTCATCCTTATTGACATTATCAAAGAAAAGTTAACTCTCATAATAAGCAGCAGGATAGTATTATGAATCTTCAATATTATAATCATTACGAAAATATTATAGAATTGATACCCTTAACATTAGTGATAACGAAAAGAGTTATCATTATTAATATTCGTGCTATCACTGTTAGGATTGTTATTGATACATATTTTTCCATACCAATTATGTAGTTTATTTATTTATTTTGTTTACTTTCGTATTCATATATAGTTAAAAAGACGAATAAAACTGTTGTTTATGTCGTTTCAGCAGTCCTGGCAGCTGACACGGCATTCCTGATAATATGGCTTTTGGTCTGTTTGGAACAGAGGTTTCGATGCGATTGGACGCAAAGGGACGTCACGATTTTGAAAAAGAAAATATATTAGTAGATTGCTAAACATTCGGCATTATTTACATAAAAATTATGAATGGAACGGGTGATGTCGGTGAGTCGCTGATTCCCTGGAGGTTAAGAAAAGGAAAACGAAAAAGACAAGGAACCACTGCTTTACAATAAACAGGTCTCTCAATTTCTCTCTTCTCTCTGTCTATATATTCTTCTTCCTTTTCTGTAGCTTTGTCCTATTATTATGGGTTTATGGTCAGGTTATGGGAGATACATTTTATGGCCGGATGCCCTTCCTGACGCCAACCCTCTCTATTTTCCCGGGCTTGGGACCGGCACTGACTTGGGGTGGCTTGCCCACCCAGTGGCTAGGTTCTCTTTGTCTATATATATCTATGTATCTGTGTATATCTGCACATCAGCTCATACATGTATAAATAGATAGATACATACACACACACACACACATACACACACATATATATACACGTGTGTGTGTGTTTGTAATATATATATATATATATATATATATATATATATATATATATATATATATATATATATATATATATATATATGTGTGTGTGTGTGTGTGTGTGTGTGTGTGTGTGTGTGTGTGTGTGTGTGTGTGTGTGTGTGTGTGTGTGTGTGTGTGTGTGAACATATGTATTATGAATATATATATATATATATATATATATATATCTATCTATCTCTATATATATATATATATATATCTCTATATGTATATCTCTAATATCTATATATATTTATCTATATATATCTATATATTTATTTATTTATTTATTTATTTCTGTATTTAGATTTCACACACACACACCACACACAACACGCACATCACACACACACAAAACCCCCCAACCCCCACCCACCCACCCACACCCACCCCACACACACTTTATATCTATATTATATCTATATGTATTATTATCTTTATTTCATTTATTTATAGTTTTCTACACTACTACACACACACCCACACACACACACACACACACACACGCAGCCACCACACCTTTATATATATATCTATTATATATATATATTAGTATATATATATACACTAGATATACCTAATCATCTATCTATCTCTATATATATATATACTATATATATCTCGATATATATATATATATAATATATTCTATTATATATATATATGTGTGTGTGTGTGTGTGTGTGGGTGTGCGCATGTGTGTGTGTGGTGTGTGTGTGTGGGACCTGCTGTAAGTTATGCGATATACAACACTACAAGGGTTACTTTCGGGCTGTTTTCTGTCTCGTATTAAGTCCATGGTTATCTTTTCCCCGTATGTGCTGGCGATTCCTCCTGTCTGCCCGAAGTATCTGCTGATCGCCTGGGAAAAGTTACATGACGATACCTATGCGAACATTATTAGAAGAGGTGCGGGATCTGATCCTGCGATATGTTCTCCGCCTTCTTTCTGAGGTTTAGCCGGATGCCTCTGGGATATTTGTGTTTCATGAAAGATTAATTACTATCACCTCATCCTCAAGAAATTCGGCTGCAGACTCAGTGCTCGAGATGTCTCGGCAGCGAAGTTTCTGCATCTGTCTGGAGCTGGTGACCCTCTCGAGACTGCCGGACTGCACACCACTCTGTGGGTACATTGTGAGAGGGATTTACATCAAAACTGCAAGCTTTTTATTTTTTGCACCCGGATTCTTAGTACGTTCCTGTTGAGGTCCCCGAGTTCGTCAGGTGGGAATCCTGATTGAACCCCCATAGCGCCGGAGACAGGTTTTTAGGGGCCCACACAATCCGAATACTTAGCCACACGATGGGGAGCGCTGCAATACCAAGTGAACGGTCTCATCGGCAACGCCTGCTTGTGTACCTTCGGGAGACGGGTTGCGGGGGGCCTCTTCCAGCAGGTGAAGTAGGCGTTTACCTTCGGCTGAACTGGAAGGAAGCAGAAATAGTTCTTGGAGGACTGAACAAACAAGAAAGAAAAATTATTGAAGCCGCCTACATCGTGACGGAGAATAATGTCAACACGGCATCGGGCATTTCAAACTATCCCGGTCAAGAACAACATTATACAAGGAACGAAATAGGTCAGTCCGTGAGTGTTTTGCGTCAGCTCCGTCTTGATATTTACTCTGTTATTTCTCTGTTGTATGTATTTTCTGACGAGACACAATCGACCGGCCAAATACATATCTTGTATTGTGAAGATTTCTTCTCATTCATACCTTTTACACACACACACACCGCCCACACACAACACACACCACTACCCGGACACACACACATATATATAATTATATTATAATATATATATACTATATATAGACTATATATATATATATCTTGTGTGTGTGTGTTTGTGTGTGTTGTGGGTGTGTGTGTGTGTGTGTGTGTGTGTGTGTATGTAGGTATGTCCTGTATGTGTCTGTATGTATTCATTTATGTTGTGTGTGTGGGTGGTGTGTGGGTGTATCTTGTTATGTATATATTCTATATATATAGCTATCTATCATCTATCTATATATATATATATTATCTATATTATATCTCTATCGTGTTATCATCATCTATATATTCTATTCTTCTATATAGCTCTATATATATATTATACACATACATATATATATATATTGCATACACACACACACACACACACACACACACACACACAGTTGCTCCTCCTGCGCGTTCTCGGCAGGCGGCTCCTCCGGTGCGACTCCTCTGGCTAACTCCTCGACTGCGCCTGGTCCTTCTGACGGCCGTTCCCCGGGAGTCTCCTACGCTTTTGTCCGTCTTGCCGACAACTTTCTCGCTGCGACGGTTCCTTGGGCAGATGGATCGCGTCCAGGTGGCGACTTCCGTGGTCAGTCGCTCCTCTGGCAAGCGTTCTTCTCCCAGGAGTTTCACGTGAGTTTCCCGGACGACGTGCTCCCTCGCGTAAGGAGGGCCAGAGCAAGGCCCACGTTCCTCCATAGCACTTTCTCTGCTTTCCGGCGTCTTTGCTCCTCACGGTTCCTGCGACGCTGATCTTCCCACAGCTCCCTCTGTTCCTCCCGTTTCCGGTAGCACAGGGCCAGTTGCTCGCGTCTGATCCTCTCCTGCTCCTGAATGTAGTGTAAAAAGGCCATGCCTTCAGGGCCAGCAGTTTACCTTCTTTACGTAGTTCATGGTGCTGTTTTCCAGACCGTCTGATCCTGGCAAGGTCGCCAATGTCAGGGTTCGACTTTTAAAGGTGATCAGAGCGGTCAGCTCAACGGAAATACACCAAAGGAAACATACAAAGAGCACTACGCTACAATACATATAACATAAATATTATAATATATATAATAATATTATATATTATAAAATTATATATAAATATTATTACATATAATATGGCAAAAAAAACCCCAAAGCAAAAACCCAGGTTTTTTGAAAATGGGGTCTACAGTTTCGAAATCCACCTGAATTCATCTGAGGGCGACCTAAGGTGGAATCCAGGTGAAAATATCTCATTTTTAATAAATCTGTTTTTGTATTGTGGGTTTTTCTAATATAATATATATATAATATATATATATTATATATATAAAATATATATAATTTTAATTTTAAAAAAATAAAATATATATATATTATAATAAATTATATAATATATATATATATTTTAATATTTTTTATGCACACACACACACAACACACACACCACACACACTCACACACACCCCACACACACAAACACAACACACACACCCCACCCACAACACACACACACAAAACAACACAACACAAATCACACACCAAAATGCATTTTTTATA
>NC_051386.1:38507669-38514437 GCF_015228065.2 Penaeus monodon | reverse complement strand
TTTTAAAATAATAATATATAATATTTTATTATATATTTAATATTTATATTATTTTTATTTTATATTCGGCCCCCCTCATCCGTGTCGCTTTGGCCCCTTGCACTCCCTTTTTTTCCCAAATTAATTTGTGTCTAAAAACTGGTGACTGTCACTCTCCGCGTTGTGTCGACATTGTGCATGTCGCTGGAGCGCCTTCCTGGTGTAAAACCCCCCCTCAAAAAAAGGGGGGAAGCCAATGCCTGAGGAAAAATGTGAGGACAAGCTGTTCCCCAAACAGCAGGCTCCCTCTTTTCACGAATGGGACCCAAAAAAGGGCACAGACTGATAAGTTGCACAGGGTGTTTGTGAACTATCTTCCCAAAAAAAAAGGGGACTTCTTTGAGGGGCCCCAACTATTCGTGGGAGCTGGACGCACGGGACTTCCCTCGTGGCCCCCAGGGACCAGAAACCGCCTTAACTTTTACGTGGTGCAAAAAACATTGAAATAAGGCTTCTGTGATTTAGCTTTACTGTTTTGTAATTCTTATACTCTCTCGTAAAATTATAAAGAAAAGAACCCTGGACCGGGGTTTCAGCCCCTTTTAACCTCCTTGTTCTTGCCCCTTTTAAAGACCGGGGGGGGGGTTTGAAAAAAAAGGGGGACTCTCGCTCGAACGGCCAAAGTACATCCCGGAGCTTTGCTTATAGCGTGGGGCTTTCTTTCCGTAACCCAAATCCGGACGGAAACCCCCGGAATAGGGAACCTCCTTTTTTAAAAACGTTTAGAGAGGCCTATCGAGCCCTTTTTTTTTTCCTATCCAGAAATGGGGGGGACGGTACAAGCAGACCCTTGTAAGATAAGTATGTGATGCTTTTTTATACAAAATTTGTTATGAATTTTTTTGGGATTTTCTCATCCCATTAATTAAAATTTTCATTTTAGTCCGTTTTTTTTTTGCCGTGTATTCTTTTTTTAAAAAAGAGTGTGCCCAGGCTCTTTGATTTTATATATAATTTTAAAAAATTTCAAAGAAAGATTTACCCCACCCACCTGCCTCCGGAGAGTGTTCCGCTCGGCCCGCCCCTTTGGGGAATTCTTCCTTAAAAGATAAATCTTTAAAAGAGTTTAATAAATTATTGACTTGCCTAAAAAAAAAGAATACAGCGTTGCAGGAGTTGCCAGAGCGATTTTTTCTCAGGATTGACTCCCGAAGCCTTATCATCTTATAGATGCTACCAGGCAGTGGATTGTGTTGTAGAGGGTGAACTGGCATAGCTTCTAGTTAATCCAAAGTATAAAATGGGTGAGTGTGTACATGTGTGGGGCAAAATAACAACAAAAATATATATATAAAAAATTATAATAAATATAAATATAAAATTTTTTAAAAATTAATATAATAATTGTGTGTGTGTGTGTGTGGGTGTGTGTTTTTTGGGGGTTGGTGTGTGTGGTTTGTGCTATACATCATACATATACATAGTATACATAATTTAACATGTGTAATCAAAAAAAACATTTATGGTGATATTTTTATATCTTCTACTACCTATTTATCTACTATCTACTATAAGTCATTTTAATATGCATAATTGGTATAGTTAAAATTTTTAATACGGGGGGTGCTCTTTAAAAAAAATTTCCCTTGACCCATTCCGTTTATCCTAGGAGGCTGAATTTACTTGCAAAATAAACATATTTTTATTGGTCATTATTGCTTTCCAGTCTTAACTCATAACTTTTTCTGTTAAAAAGGGTGAGGGGGATACTGGTAAAAATGGAACTTGTGTCCAGGTTATATCTTGAGTGGAGCACCCCCCAAAAATTTTTCGTTGAAACTTAGGGGGAAATGTCCACATATGATTTAAACTTTGCTCGCCAGGTCGGGTCTCCCGTTGATGAGGCCCACCCCCAAAGAGGAGTTTGTCTTTTTGGGGGGGCCCGCGTGTTTTTGTTCGTTAGCCACGATGGCAAGGTACTTTTTGTTTCTTGGAAAAGATTATTATGACCATCTCCAATACAAAGTTCCCTGCTCGAGGGGTTTCCCCGGCTACTAAACCCCTTTCCCCCAGAAGCGGGACGAACCCATTTTTCCCAGGGCCCTTTTTTAGCCGTTTTATTTTAAACATTTCACATAGGTTCAGGGAAAAGAGTTAACTTTTGTCCAGGATCTTTAATCTCGGATCTAGTATACAGAGTATCAAAGTTCTGATATACATATAACTCCCCTATTGTGGTTTTTAAGGTAAATAAACTAGTACCTTGAAAAACTAAACATCGCTTTGTTGAGTAGCAAAAACTAAGGGGGATTCTTATTTTTTCACGAAACAAACGCATTTACACTCATTGATAGATGCTGTGGAATGGTCCAGAAATTGGCGTTTGCGCCTCAAGTTACACCACCTGGTTTTCTGATGAGGTAATTTTTGCTGCGGCCTCTGTATAAATGTATCCATTGTGCCCAAACTGGAGACGTGGTTTTGAACGCGAACTGCATACCGGTCTCGAGCAATAGGGGGGGTTTAGAGACATGATTGTTTTGCTGCCTGCTCTGGAATTTTCTCTTTTCTGGTCGCAATTGGGGAGCACCGGCCATTTATCGAATACACTCCTTGAGTAAGCAGAAGGACCTAGTAGTAAGGAGAGAAATATTTTTTGGGGGTTTTTTTTCTTCAATATTGTGTAAATTTTTTTTAAAATATTCTCCTTTCGGGGAAACTTCATGATAAGGTTTCAGCGGGCTGGCACATGCTTCACTGCCCTTTTGTACTGGGGGTAGTAGGTGTGGATTCAATATACTAATTTTTTTTGGGGAAAGTAGGGAATTAAAAAAAAAATTTGGGGGGTCCCCCATCGTAAAATGTTCGGTATCCAGTTGACAAAAATTTTTTCTGAATGCATGCACTGTTATTACTGGATTGTCTTTTTTGAAGGGTGCCCTTCAGTCAGCCATATAGCATCAGCTTCAAAAGGGTATGACCTCCAGCATGGCTAAACAGATCACTGATGTAACTTAAAAGGGGCCGGGTTGTTGTGATTGTAACAGGGGGTTTCCTTTTGCTGTAAAGGGTTGTACACTTTACAAGATGAAAGGGCTATAACTATGTTAATGTCTTATTTACCCTGGCCACCATACATTTTGCTGTGCACATTGTTTAGTGGTTATGCCCTTGCTAAGATCTGGACTTATAACCTTTTTGTAGACAATACCCCTCTTAAAAAAGAACAAGTCCCTACAGCTTAAAATCACTAGGAGTTAGCCTTAGATTTTGGGAAATCCAGGGTACACGCGTAATGGTTGCTTGTAATTCTATCTGTAGATGCTGTTAATATTTCCCCCAATAATTGGGTTTTGGGAGTTCTGATTTTCTGAGAAGCTAAAATACCCCTGATAATGTGTGCTGGTTCCGGTAAAAAACCAAAATTCCTGTCCACGGGAAAAAACGTGAGGGTAAAATGGGATGAATTTCTTTGACCTTCATCAGATGCTGTAATGAAACCAGAAATTTTTTCCCCTTAGACTTGGAGTCGGGGATTTAAATTGCATCAAGGGGGGGATGCTTTCAGATTGGTGTAAATTTTTGTATCAAGGAAAGGTAAAATGGGTAGAATTAAAAGATATAACCCTACTTTTTGTGCAAAACCCCATACTGGCACTAGCTAAGCTCCCATGGCATAGCGACTTTGCAAAAGTAAAAAAAGGAACCACACGGGGACGTGATCCACTTTTCCCCATTTTTTAGAAGGGAGCTTTCCCAATATTATACAGATTTGAGCATCCATGTTAATCGCGGGGCGGTTGGGGGTCAAAGTGCCAAAGGTTGGAGTAGAAGAAGTCTTTTTAAACTTTCATAGGACACTTGGTAGCTGGGTTAAAATGAACTGGTCTTGGATTCAGAAGGGGCCATTTGTGTTAGCAGAGGGGGGTTGGGGTCTGATTTGCTAGCCCATAAGAACGAAGGTCTGTTAAAATTTCACGGTGGGAAACCTGCTGTGGATTTGTTTTGTTGCGTCTGCTATGTTCTAGTCTAAGACAAGTAACGCAATATTTACTTTGGTGCGCAAAAATGAAATTTTCCAAATTTAATGTAATCCCATGTTGTCTACACTCCCCGGATTGGGCGAAAAAGGTGCTGGCATGTCTTTCCCCCTACTAAACACATCACTATTTATTCTAACCCAATGTCAATGCCTGAGAAAGTATTCTCCAAACGCAGAATCCTCCCCGAGGAGAAAATCCATGGAGCTGCTCTTGAAAAAAAAACGTCCCCATGGTGTGATGAATGTGGTGGTGTTGTACATTTTGAGACAAAAGGATTTGCCAGTAACCCATTGTTGCATCAAGAGTTCAGAAAAAACGTTCTCCCTGAGTCATCTCATGAACTGCACCATAAGAAGTAGGAGATTGCTGTGCTGTACGTACTACTTGTTTGTTGAGTCTTGACAAGTCTACTGTCAAACGAACACTACCCTTTGGTTTGGGGATGACTACCAAGAGATGACACCATTCGCAAGCTTCATCTCCTACATGGCTCAGTGATATTCTGTAATACCATGGTATCGATTTCCTTCTTTACAACATCACACAAGCAAGTAGAATAACACGGTGAGTGTGGAGAGCAAAGGGTTGTGCATCAGATTTCAGATGAATCGTCATAGCTGGTCATTTCATTTCATAAAGCTGTCCGCCATTCTGAAGGTCTGTAGATCGCATCAGTACATCTGTGAAGCTCGTAAGGAGCTGAGCGAAATATTTTTTGATTGTAAACTCTGAAATTGGCAAGGTTGTGGATGCCACATGTGAAATACTGGGAGATATCTCGTGGCAGGGACTAGGGTAGTCATGATAAATAATAGCCAAGTCTCGTGTATGGTGTCATGAAAGTAATGCATTTGGGAAGTTGTTGAAGACATGGATCCATTTCCTTACTTATGCTTGAATAAGTGACATTTGCTTTAAATTTTCCAATGGCATTAAATAAAGATCCACTTGCCGCATAAACAGGAGTGTCTGAAGGTGGATCTAAATCAAGTTGTCCTCTGAGTTGTTGGAAGTGTTCAAATTCTATAGTGGTAATTTCAGCTCCTGTGTCAGGTGTGAGAGTGAGTTGTCCATTCATGGAACTAGATGAGATTTGGTCCTGGACCTTTGGGCAAGGAGGGCAATAAAATGAGATACCTCCAATTGTTACACTATTAGCATTAACAGATTTGGAGCCAAAATTGCGTGTAGTCTTGCTTATAGTTTTCTTGACGTACCACTTACCACTTTGACAAATGTTGGCAAAATGGCCAGTCTTGTGACATTTCTTACATTCAGTACCCTTAGTTTTTTTTGTAAGCTTGTTAAGTTTTGCACGAGTAAGGAGTTCTGCGTTGCTTTGGCATGCAGCTTCATGACTTCAGCACATGTTTGCCACTTGTTCGAGAGATGGGGAAGTATCATGGGCTTGTATGCCTTCTGCTAGATCACGATCACATATAGCTGCAGTGATAACATCTAAGAAACGATCATCAAGGGAATGTCTACCGAGATCGGCAGGGACACCAAGGGAGTGTACATGTGTTTCCTACATCTGACTATAAAGACAACGGCGTAAATATGCTACTTGTACACGCTAAGGGTGCATATTGAGTCTTGCCATGATGACGGAATATTCTCATGACGTTTTCCATTCTTCATACACTGAGTGTCGGATCTGTTGAAAGAGGAGTGGGAAGAGGAATACCAGTGATTTTGAGGGGTGAATGTATTACGTCTATGGGACCGTTGCCCCCGTGCGTGTGGGGTAAGACGGGTTTCCAGTGTGTGTGTGTTTTTTGTGTGTGTCCATATACATGTGTTTTGTGTGTGTGTGGGGTGGGGTGTGGGGTGTATGTATGTATGTGGGGAGTGTGTTTATGCATATTTTTATGTGTATATATACTATATCACACGAATTTATATATGACCCATATATATATATATATATATATATATATATATTATAAATTTTATATATACATATATATGTTGTGTGTTGTGTGTGTGGTGTGTGTGTGGTGTTGGTGTGTGGTGGGATGTTGTGTATGTGTGTATACACACAAACACACACACACACACATACATACATACAAAATTATATATATATATATATATATATATATAATATATATATATATATCTACATATATATATATAATATATAAATATATATATACATATATATATATATTTATATTATAGATGTGTGTGTTGTGTATATTATATTATATTTATTTTATATAATATATATTATAATATATATATATATATATGTATATAATATATTACATACATATCGCCATACACATATATATTCATTTTTGTATTGTGTTTTGTGGTTGTGTGTTGGTGTTTTGTTTATGCAAATGTAAAGTAGTGTGTATATATACAGTACACGATTTATATATATATATATATAATATATATATAAATATATATATATTGTGGGGTGTGTGTGTGTGTGTGGTGTGTGTGTGTGTGTGTGTGTGTGGTGTGTGTGTGTGTTGTGTGTCATGTTTGTGTGTTTGTGTGTGTTGTGTGTATTGTTGTTTGTTTTTTTTTTTTTTTATGTTTTTATATATATAATTTATATATATATTGTAAAAAAAATATATAAATAATATATATATACATTATATAATCTTTTTTTTATAAATACAATACATACAAACAACTAAATAAAAAAATATAACAAAAAATATATATATATAGTTATATATTATTATTTATATATATAATTTATTTAATAACATAAATAATATAT
>NC_051386.1:38500042-38502542 GCF_015228065.2 Penaeus monodon | reverse complement strand
CCAGGCATAAATAAAGACATTACCACTATAGTTATAGCCTGTACATCTTGTAAAGTGCTACAACCTTCACAGCAAAAGGAACCCCTGCTACAAGCTCCACAAGCAACCAGGCCCTTTGAAGTTACATCAGCTGATCTGTTTAGCCATGCTGGCAGGTCATACCTTCTGCATGCTGACTGCTATACTGGCTGACCTGAAGTGCACCCTTTCAAAAAAGACACATCCAGTAATACTACAGTGCATGCATTCAGAAAATTTTTCTGTCAACTTGGCATACCGACACATCTTCCTACAGATGGTGGACCCCAATTTTCATTTTTAACCTTCCATACTTTCCTAAAGAAATTAGTATATCATGAAGTCACTACACCATACTACCCTCAGTACAACGGTCATGCTGAAGCATGTGCCAGACAGCTGAAACCTTATCATGAAGTCTTCCCCGAAAGGAGATATATTTGCTAATGGCAAATTTACACAAGGTATACTTGAACTGCAAAACACTCCACAAAAAGATCGACTTTCTCCTGCAGCTATACTACTAGGTCTTCTGCTTACTCACAGGAGTGTATTCGATCAGAAGTGGCGCGGTGCTGCCGACATATGCGACCAGAAACGAGCAATTCTACAAGAGCAGGCAGCAAAACAATACAGTGCTCATGCTAAACCCCTCCTATTGCTCGAGACCGGTACTGCAGTTCGCGTTCAAAACCACGTCTCCAAGATATTGGGCACAATAGGATACATTGACTACAGAGGCCGCAGCAAAGATTACCTCATCAGAACACCAGGTGGTGTAACTCTGAGGCGCAACCGCCAATTTCTGCGACCTATTCCACAGCATCTATCAATGAGTGTAAACTGCGTTCGTTTCGCTGATAATATGTAATAAGAATCCCCTTAGTTTTTGCTACTACAGACAAAGCGATGTTTAGTTTTCAAAGCTACTATGTTTAGTTACCATGTCAAACTCACAATAGGGGAGTTATATGTATATCAGAACATTAGTCATACTCTGTATACTAGATCCGAGATTAAAGCATCCTGGACAAAAGTTAACTCTTTCCATTGAACCTATGTGAAATGTGAACATACAACGGCTAAAAGAGCCATGGAACAATGGATTCGTTCCTGCTTCTGGAAAGGTGTGAGTAGCCTGGGAATCCATCGAGCAGGCAACTTTTGTATGTGGAGATGGTCATGAATAATCTTGTCCAAAGAAACAACAGTGACCTTGCCATCGTAGGCTAACGAACAATAACACGGCGCCCTCCCAAACTGACAATCTCCTCTTGAGGGATGGTGCCCTCATCAACGGCAGACCTGACCTGGCGATGCAAATGTTTAACATCATATGATGGACCATTCCTCCCCATAAGTTTCAACGAAGGTTTCTTGGGGTGTGCTGCCACTCAAGTATATAAACCTGGACACAAGTTCCATTTTCACACAGTACTCCCCCTTCACCTTTGTAACAGAAAACATGTTATGAGTTCAGGACTGGAAAGCAATACATGACCAATAAAGATATGTATCATTATGCAAGTGAAATTTCAGCCTCCTAGGATAAACGGAAGTGGGTCAAGGGAAATTTTTTAATGAGCACCCCTCGTATATAATTATATAACTATACACAATTATGCATATATAATATGCACATATATAGATAGATAGATAGATAAATAGGTAGATAGATAGATATAAACATATACACACATATACATGTATATATTTATATACATGTATATATTTATATACACATGTATATTTATGTATACGTATGTATATGTATGTATGTATATGCACACACACACACACACACACACACACACACACACACACACACACACACACACATATATATATATATATATATATATATATATATATATATATATATATATATATATATGTGTGTGGTATGTATGTTTGCACAATGTCCATCCGTTTACATTATTTGTGCTCTAACATAAAGCTTCCATTCACCCTCTACAACAACAATCCATGCCTGTAATCTATAAGATGATAAGGCATCGGGTCAATCCTGAAAAACAAATTCGCTTGGCAATCCTGCAACGCTGTAGTGATCTTTGACTATTTAGGCAAGTCAATTAATCTATTAATCTCTTAATGATATATCTTTTTAAGGCAAAATTCCAACGGGCGGGCCGAGCGGTAAGCACTCGTATCTGAGGCCGTTTCGAGCATGTGGTCGGGGATAATCTTGCTCTTGAATTGTTTAGTTATATATAACAGCGTCAAAGAGCCTGGGAACAAACTCTTTGTTAAAAACAGATAACACCAAAGAAAACTGGAACATAAAATGGATATTTATTTAATGGCATGAGCAAATCCTAAAGGCAATCTACAAAGACTTGTAGTATTGGAGCTCCCTTTTTTTCTTAGCAATGGGTCTGTCTCTTTGGCCATTATTCTGAAAATAAAAGGGCTCGATCGGCCCCTCCCAACTTTACACAGAGCCTATTCCGCAGTCTTCCGT
>NC_051386.1:38482538-38485038 GCF_015228065.2 Penaeus monodon | reverse complement strand
TACTGCTCAAATCGTTTTCAGGCGATGCACCAGGGTTGACCAAAGTTACTGCTCGGCTGACAGCAGGGCTGATCTCTTTCTGGGTGCTGGAGACTATTGGCTGATGACAGCCACGTTCAGCATCGATGTCAACCTCGGCTGTTTGAGAACGACAAGGTACCGGATGGTTCAGGTCTACTGAAGGATGATGGCCATGCTCCGCATCAACGTGAACCTCAGCTGATACAAGTCGGACAGGTACCGGGGTGTTGGGGACTACTGAAGGAGGACTGGGATGTTCCGTATCAAAGTAAACTTCGGCTGATTCAGCACTGGGAACAGGACTTGGTTTCTCTCCGTTTTGACTGGTGGTGAGTGAAGCTAACAGATCCTCACACTGCATCCTTTGAATTACCTCATCAGGCAGTGAAGACGATGTCAGGCACACTTTGGACTCACATCCAAACATGGCTGCATAGGGTGATCTGCGAATACCTGCATGCAAGCTGGAATTCTTCTGGAACTGGACCAACTTGATTCCAATGCTCCAATCCGTGGTGTTGTTGTCTCCCATCCATGCAACCAGCATGTCTTTGATGTCACCGTTTGCTCTTTCCATGGATCCTTGGCTCTATGGATGCCAAGGCTTTCCATGAACGAGGACAAGTTTGGACCAGATGATTTTCAGCTCACTTGTCACTTCGGCTGTGAACTCTAACCCATTATCACTCTGTAATATGTACAGAACCCCGAACAAGAGAAATATGTCAGTGAGATGATGCGCCACTTCTGCTGCACGTTTCGACGATAGCGGACGCAGGACACAAAATTTGGTGAGGTGGTCTTGATAGACCATAATCCATTTGTAGGAACCCTGTGTCATAAATTACATATCAGTCAAGTCCACTTGGCCGCGGGTAAAAAACCCATCTGTCAAGAATGGTCGAACAACCACACCCTTTGTAACTGGTCGCTTTCTTTTCTTCTGGCACTCTTCACAGTACGATTTAAACAATTCAAGAGCTTCTCGTGTTTCTTTGATCATGCGATCCCGCCCGCCATAACCTGTAGCGATGTGTGCTCCCTTAATTACATCGTAAGTATCCTCGATGATGACATAGTACAAGATCGGTTCATCGTCGACTTTCATTTCTTTATGAGTTTTTCTATATCACTGCAGAGAAGTATCTCATACCTGAAGCAGACATATAAATGTATGCATCAGTGGCAACTTCGGAAACACTTCCATACAGTTAATCCATTAATTATTATGGTAAACTAAAGAGTGTGTTGCGGGTATCGGAAAAAGACTACAAATGTATGCGTCAGAGGCACTCTATTAGAATGACACTAAAGGTCGGGTTGCGCTAGTCTCCGAGGTGAGCCCTCCTCATCCCCTGCGGTGCCACAGGTGAGCAATGAGTTAGAATGTGAGAACAATGGTGTGTTCCTATAAAATTATCGATTCATACGACAAAAATGTTGATTCGTGCATGACAATCAACTCTTAATACATTAATCAATAAATAATACAGCAATACAACAATACAGTTATTTTTCACGAATCCACGACTCCCCGTTAGTTACCTTACACGTGTACTTACTTTGTGAGTAGGTAGTATTCATGGCAACTCTGTACTGTTGCTGGACTTTGCTTGCTTCAGTTCATCAATAATTTTGAAATATTGCTCCTTCGATATCAAAACCCTCTTCATCGGCTCATATCTCCGATAAAGTTCGCGCTTGAATATCTCCTCCGTTGTGTCTGCCATGGTTCTGTTCGTAGCTGTGTTGGTACTGAGGATATATGGATAAGTCCAATATGCGAAGCTTAGCCTCGCCCGGGCTATGCCATGAGGGGAGCCCGGACTGTGTCGACTAATGCCGACTCGCTCACGTGTGTCAGCTGGTACTGACTCGGCTGAACCTAGTCCTTACCCGCCATGGTGCCCAGCCACAGCAGTAATCTCCAGGCGACAGTTGCAACTGGGCGGGGCGCGAATCGCCGATCCTCGGATGAGAGGCCGACACGTTACCAGTGTACCACTATCCTCCGGGCTAACTAGCCCGGAGGTAATGAGGTCCCAGGCAAGCGTTTTATAGAGGAGGGTGGCAGCCCCCACCCCCCTTCCCTCCCTATCCTCCTCCACTGTAATCCTCCTGTAGCACTTCTGACATTACATTTCAAGCGAACAAACAAACAAAAACTTTGGTAGCCTCCAGCATGGGACTAGGGGTCCCGACCCTTAGACTTTGTATAGATTTAGTGGTGATTTTGACCGAGTTGGAGGCTTAGTTCATTAATTGTTCATTGTTTGTTTTTAGAATTAATGTTTCTCTTAGTGATATTTTAGTGTTGATAGCTTAGTAGTGATTATATGTCGTAAGGAGAAAGACAGATTTATTGTTTCTAAGTATATATGTATATTATGTATATTCAAAACATTACAGACAGCTAAACAAATACATGCAGACGAATTACGGACGTACATGCACAGACAAATACATAAACAAATACAGA
>NC_051386.1:38475038-38477538 GCF_015228065.2 Penaeus monodon | reverse complement strand
TTAAAGGCATGAAAAGAAGGAAACACCAGGTGAAGAAGGAATTAGTATAGACATTATAATAGATGCAGAAGAAATTGCAACAGTGATACTAGTCAATCTTTTTAACAAATGACTTCTCAACGCAAAAACTCGAAAAGCTTGGAAAAATGTAATAATTATTTTGATACATTAAAAAGGGGATAGAAAGGATCTAAAAATAACTACCGACTCTTAAGCCTCTTTTCAGTTACTTACAAACTGTTCACAAAAGTCATCATAACTCATATCTCTGACAGTCTGGATTCTGACGCCTAGAGAACAGACAGACTTCAGCAGTGGATTCTTAACAACAGAACACATCCACAAGCTCATTGAGATAAGAGAAAAAACAAATAAACAAACGAATATAGGAAACCCCTGTGTATGGCATTCATCGATTATGAAAAGGCATTTGCCTCTGACAAATACCAGCAGTACTGGCAGCTATTCGAAGACAGGAAGTAGAAGAAGTATATTGTAAAATATTTGAAGACATATACGAAGATGGGACAACAACCATTAAGCTCCACAAGGAAACCGCTAAAATACCAATTAAATAAGGTGTTAGACAGGGCGATAACATCTCACCAAACTGTTTACCGCTTGCCTTGAGGAAATATTCAAGAAGCCAGACTGGAACGCAAAGGGTATCAGAATAGGAGACGAATCCCGAAACAATCTAGGATTTACTGTTGAAATTGTTCTCTTCAGTGAAGCTGCAAATGAAATGCAGTAACTAATAAACGATTTGAATAGAGCAAGTCTGAAAGTCGGACTTAGGGTGAACAAGAAAAAAGACTAAGATCATGCTCAACAGTAGAGTTCAATTTGAACAGATACACAAGGCAAAGCGTTAGAGGTAGGGGACAAGTACAAATACATAGGGGCAACTCGTAAAGACAAACACATCTAGCGAAGAGGACCTATAGACAAAGAAAGTAACGGACTGGATTATAGATAACATAATGAGGCCAAGGGCCAGACCAATGACAAGATAGTGTGACGAAATACCAAAATTTGGGGGCCAAAACTGGAAACAAAATATACAAGACAGACAAAGTTTGGAAAAGTTTGGGAGAGGCCTACGTCTTGCAATGGACTGATTTAGGCTGCTGCTGCTGATATATATGCATATATTTATATATACACATATATGTATATATATGAACACACACACATATACATATATATAGATATAGATATTTATGTATGTTTATACACACACATACACACGCACACGCGCACACACACACACACACACACACACACACACACACACACACACACACACACACACACACACACACACACACACATATATATATATACACACACACACACACACACACACACACACACATATATATATATATATATATATATATATATATATATATATATATATATATATATAGACACACACACACACACACATATATATATATATGCACCTGTATATACATACATATATACATATATTAATATATACATAAATAAATAGACATATAGTTATAGTGTGTGTAGTTATAGTTGTTAAACGGCGTGACTCTTTATTAATAAGAGTCGACACACAGTATGGGAACACACGAGACGATGTCTGTGGGGTAACGCGGCTCAGGTGTCAGGTCAGCCTGCCCGGAGGGGGAGGGTTAGGCCGCCCTTACCACGTCGGGTACTGGTCACAAACTCCCTGAGGCCTAGGTCATCCTCGGTATAAGTAGTGACCATTCCAGCTGCCGAAAGTGATAGAGGCAACTGGAGGAAGCATGGGGGGAAGTGAGGCGAGTTCACCGGTCCCGTCTGCTACCACTGGTACTTATGTATATTCTATATTGCTCGGCCACCTACTCGCGCCTCGCCCTCGAGGCGCCTTTGATTTGCCTCAAGGGTAACCTAATTTGGATGGTCATCTCGATCACTCGTGCGTTGTCCTGGTGCATCTTCGTTTCTGCTTGTCCCTGTCTTCCTCATCCTCCTGGTCCTCGGTGTAATCTGTCCGTCTTCGATGTCCACACATCCTCGAAAGTCTTGCACAGGTCCTCCTTGACTTCAGATTCGTCTAGACTTCCTCATAGTCCTCTCCAGCTGAACTCAGTGTTGTCCTTGTCCACACATACTCACAGATCTCGTCCAGGTCCTTCACGCCAGCATGCTCAATCTCTACATCCTCATAATCTTCATCTGGATCTACGGGCGTCGTGCAGGGCGCGGCATCTCAGAGCGGCTGATACCTGCGCTAACGAGCTCCTGGGGTTGACTGGATCTGCGGGCGTCCGCCAGGTGTCGCCCATCCACAGCATCCTGGGGTGACTGGTACCTGCGCTGGCGAGTTCTTGGTCCTTTGCTGGATCTACAGGCATCCTGGGATGACTTAACACCTGCTCTGATGAACATCTTGGTCCGTGGCCTATGGCGATCATCCGATGACGTCCTTCACACAGCATCCAAAGGTGACCGGTTCTGCAGCAGGGTATTCCTTTGG
>NC_051386.1:38460038-38462538 GCF_015228065.2 Penaeus monodon | reverse complement strand
GGTGGACAGATGACAGTGAGGACCAGGAAGAACGACAGGGACGAGCAGCCACGAAGATGCACCAGGACAACACACATGAGAACGAGATGACCAGCCAAGTTTGGTCACCCTTGAGGCAAATCTAAGGTGCGAGTAGGTGGCCCAGCAATATGGCATATACATAAGTCTATTTCTGTTACCAACAGACCACGTGGCTGTTTACTATGTGGCTCCAAATCTCAAATAAGATCCTTTGACTCAGCGAGGGCATAGATGACGATGTTATCTAACCTCGCCTGACCCGAGAGTTCGTGCTTAGCGTCCGGCGTGGTAAGGTCATCCTAGCCCTCCTCCTCTGGGCAGCTTGACTCAACATGTGACATATAGTATATATATATATATATATATATATATATATATATATATATATATATATATATATATATATATGCATCAATGGAATTGACCCCAACGTGGGCGCATAGCCACATCCACCCTTCTCAGAAGTTCCTCATGTCAAGGACGCCATATCTGACTCTTCATGACAGGTCTGTTCAGTCTGCCTAAGCCATGACTTCCAAGGTCGTCCCTCCACCTAGGGTTGTCTCGGGAAGGGACAACCAAATGGGCAAGATCTCCCACGGGGAAACAAGCTAGGTGCTCGTGTAGCCTAAGTTGGCGGTCCTGGATCGTGCAGGTAACAGGTCATGTGCCAGTCTCATGGTATATATTGTACATATTGTCCTGTATCCTATGATCCAGTACAAAGACATGTTCCACAAGCATCAAGACATGACTCCAAGGCACAAGACAGTATCCAAGTTTCACTTCCATAAAGCAAAACTGGCAGTATCAGTATAGTAGCTCTGCCCATTATCCAGTCCATGCAAGTGTTGAAAAGTTTTGTTGTGGGAACATAGCCTCACTTCTGAATTAACCAGAAAGAAATTCTACAGGCCCCCATCACACTTTACAGCACTTTCAGTACCGGCATACATGCTTACTGTTAATCCAATAATCCTTGTTGGGATTCTCCTAAGTCTCAGGCTCTCTCAGAGGGATTCATGATGCACCGAGTCAAACAACTTCTTGAGGGCAATGTAGGCTGCGAACAGCCCACGACCAAACTCATGATGACAATTATTTGAAGCACCAGGATACGGTCTATCGTGAACTTGCAAGGAGTAAGTCTAGATTGCTTCGGTCTCTGGTGCCTCAGTAGATGGTCTCAGATCTGTCTGATCATTGTGATGCCACAGTAGTTGTTGCAGTCCCAACGATCCCCTTTCCCCCTCCAGAGAAGGGTAACCACACCCCTCAGCAGGTCAGGGGTATTGGTATTAGACTGCCAGATGGAAGTCAGTATGGCAAAGAAACCCCACACCACAGGTTCACCACCAGCCTTTAGTAGTTCAACATGGATACCATATATGCCCACTGCTTTGTCTCCTTTCATCTTCACTGATGAGTGGATCCGGTACAGGAATTGCGACACTACTTGCGTCCAAACTAACTGTTGGAGGTTCAACCTGAGAGAGCTGCTCTAAATACTCAGCCCAACGTTCTCGAACCCCAACATGATCTGAGATGATCCGTCCATCCACTGAGCAGAATGCAGTTGTCTCTGAGGAGGACTTGGTAGGCAGGGCAAAGGTCATTTACTAAGATTTTTACTAGGAAATGGCCCTCAACTTCCTCAGCAATAATCCTGATATATCGTTCCTTGTCTCTTTTGCACTGCGTCCGAGTCCTGTGCACCAAGCAATGTCGCAAATCCCGATCGACATTCAGTCGAGCCACACAACATGCATCTGTGGCCTCCAGCGAGGTGATGTTCTGCCAGAAACCCTCAGTCTCTGGGATCTAGTAAAGTCCCAGAAGAAGGAGGCTAGTCTCACTGCTGAAATTATCCCCCATGCCAGGAGGACCAACAGACTGCCCGCAGCCAGCTCGATCACAGCCGGATATCGCAATGAAATCTCCCAGAACAATGCGTTGTGAGTCTGCGTAGACTCGATTTTGCAGACATCCCGTGAATGCTAATATAATTAACTTTTTGTACACAAACACACACACACACACACACACACAAATACACACACACACACACACACACACACACACGCACACACACATACACACACACACACACACACACACACACACACACACACACACACACACACATACGCGTTTGTATGTATGTGACTGCAATGCACAGGAAGGCAAAATAAATGAGACCTTTTAGAGAATTAGTGGTCGCTTATGCCGGAAGAATGGTAATGATAACAATATCAGATGAATAATTAAAAGGAAGCAATAAAAACATAATTCACTAGAATGCACCATAAGTGATGGACAGAAAATGAGCCCTGGAAAATATATTAAAAAGACTATCCAAATCATGACTACTGTAATAAGAATATTTGATGAACTATACATCAAATGCATGAAGCAGTAACAAAGGCAATGAAGAAACATTCTGTATCTACTCATCAATAATTTACACGTAAAGAAAACG
>NC_051386.1:38450038-38452538 GCF_015228065.2 Penaeus monodon | reverse complement strand
CCCAAAAAATTTCACAAAACCCCAATATATTGATAGACCCGCCATCGTTGTTTGGACTGCACCCATCGTGAGGAGGGCTTAGAGTCCAATTTTTTTAGGGCTTTGTAGGCAGGGCGAGGTCGTTTTACCAAAAAAACCCTTTAACCTCCTCACAAGGTTTCCGAGAACTTTTCCTTGTCCCTTCTCAGCATGTCAAAAATTACACACCAAACAAAAAAAGGGACTGATTGCCTTAAAACCGAGCCATGCAACATGCTTCAGTGGCCTCCAATGTCTGCAGGGAGATGAATTTCTGCCTTGTCCTCGGGCATACGCCAATGGACTCCTGGGCTACTTCAAGTGTTTCACACTTGAAGAACTCCCACAGAGCAACTGGGTCCATCAGGTTGTCAAGTTCTGTGAATCGATCAGAGACTGCCGTGGCAAAACCCAGGGGCACACTCCCCTCCCTTAGTTGCCCAATGAAACCTTTAGGGGGCCACAAAGGGGGAGGGGTTTTTTGAAGTGGCCCCTAGGGTAACCACAACCAGCCATGGTCAGTCCCATAGTCTCGACACTCGGGAAAAAAACTTGCAGTTCGGGGGATCCTCACTGCTGCTAACAAGAATGGGTTGATCCCTTGACCACTGCCTTTTATTGCTATACCATCTCCAGCGATGTGGGTTGGGCACTGGTACCAGTAGCTAAAAATCCCTTCCGGGGACCTAGAAAATTTCCAGAGAAGGAGGCTATTCTCGTGCTGGTCAGCCCCCGACCCCATGGGGGCCACAGCCAGCCGTCCGCCGGATACCGCATTTAAGTCGCCAAACAATGAAATATCTCCCGGGGGAAATTTGTCTGCCACAGATGCGATTTTGGCATAGAATGTCCTTTCACATGATTTTAAAAAACACAGTAGGAATGTATACAGCAATAAGAGACAGGGAGCCAAACATGTTTATTCAATGTCATATATCTCATAAACCCGGTGTCCCTCAACACCGGGGTGAAGTCAGCGGGAGATGGCTATGGCTACCCCATGGAAGTGGTGACCATCATGCAGCCCACGATGACTGTACCTCCGAGAGTGCACCCACCTCAACTCCCAGTTCCCAATCCCCTTATAGCAAGGAACCGCTTTTTCCTGCTGGAAAAATGGGATTTTTCAAGCCCCAAACCCGGGAAAGCTCACTGAGGTTAATTTCCTGGGCGGTCCCCCCAGGTGCAGCCCCCTTGCCACTCCCGCCGCGTCCCCAAAAAAAGGGCAGGGGCTGTGGCGCCCCCGTCCCCGCCTGGGGGGTTCCCAAAGGTTTTTGCCTAAAGTTCATGGTGGGTTGGCGGGCCCGAAATGGGACAAGTAACTCTCAGTCCCATCCTGCGCCCCAACATTTGCCCTCCCAATGGGACCCACAGCCTGCCTTGCTTGCTTGGTGGGCCCCCCTCCCCCCCGCATATCCATTTATTAATGATGTTACTGGAGAGTTATCTGGGGGAAGGAGGACTGGCAAGGCCCACCTCCCCCGAGCCGACCAATTACCCCAGGGTGGCTAGGGGGTAGGAGTTCGAACGGAGTCAGGGTGTGTCCACACGTTGGGACATAGCTCTGTACCTCTGGGGCCTCCTGCTGTGTCCTGGCTGGGGAGATTTATGCAAATCTGCTCCTTTTTGCAAAGGCAGCAATGGGGGGAGCTGAAGCCCAGAAGGCTGCAAGCCCTTTAAAACTATCTAGGCAACCAAACCTCGTTCCCCCAAAACCCTGGCATGAACACCCCTCATAATATTGTATATATAGTGTGTGTGTGTGTGTTTTTGTGTGTGGTGTGTGGTGTGTGTGTGTGGGGTGTTGTGTGTGTGTGTGTTTGTGTGATTCTTTATATAATACCTATACATATTATATAATATATATATATATATAATATAATATATATATATATAAAACAATATTTTATCTATCTATATAGTAATATATATATACACACACGTTGGTATACATACACACATGTATATATACAGATATATAAAAATTTCATATATTATATAATTAAAATTTTTATATATTTTTATATTTTATATTTATTATATAATTTTATATACCCCACACACCCCACACACCAAAACCACACACACACACACACACACACACATACACACACCACAACACACCACACACACACACACACACACAAAATATATATATATATAATATATTTAATAATATTAATATATATATATATATATATATATATATTTTGTGTGTGTGTGTATGTGTTGTGGTTTTGTGTGTGTGTGTGGATGTGTTTGTGTGTGTGTGTGTGTGGGTGTGGGGGTGGGGTGTGTGTGGTATCTATGTCAGGGCTATAAATATATAAAATATATTATATATATTTAAAAATATAATATATATAATTTATATAAATTAAATTTTTATATATAATATGGGGTGTTGTGTGTGTGTGTGTGTGTGTTGTGTGTGTGTGTGTGTGTGTGTGGTGTGTTGTGTGTTTTTTGTGTGTATATATAA
>NC_051386.1:38421107-38423607 GCF_015228065.2 Penaeus monodon | reverse complement strand
GTTGCTCTGTGGGAGTTCTTCAAGTGTGAAACACTTGAAGTAGCCCAGGAGTCCATTGGCGTATGCCCGAGGACAAGGCAGAAATTCATCTCCCTGCAGACACTGGAGGCCACTGAAGCATGTTGCATGGCTCGGTTGAATGGCAATCAGGTCTTGTGTCGCTCCTTGGTGTGTAAGTTTCAGACACTGCTGAAAGGACAAGGACAACAGTTCATCAGGACCTTGCTGAGGAGGTTGAAGGCCATTTTTTGGTAAACGACCTTCGCCCTGCCTACAAAGCCCTAAGAAAACTGGACTCTAAGCCCTCCTCACAGATGGCTGCAGTCCAAACAACAGATGGACGGATCATATCAGATCATATTGGGGTTCGTGAATGTTGGGCTGAGTATTTTGAGCAGTTGTACCAGGTAGACTCCAACAGTTAGCTTGGATGTAAGGGATGTCACAATACCTGTGCTGAACCCACCCATCAGCGCTTAACCTCCTACCCTAACAGAGGTTAGAATGGTGAATTTCCAAGCTGAAGAGGGGAAAAACTTGCAGAATTATGTGATATCCTGCTGAACTTTTAAAGCTGGGGTGTGAACCTTGGATCAGGGCTTGCCACATCCAGTCATGAATGCATCTGTCAGTCTGGTACCATTCCCCTGAACCTGTTGAGGGGCGTGGTCATCCCTCTCGAGGGAAAAGGGATTGTGGGGACTGTAGCCACTACCTTTGCAACCACTGCTCCAGCATACCAGGCAAAGTTTTCGGCCACATCCTTCTGAAATGGATCCACGACCACATAAGAGCATCAGAGACTGGAGCCAGTCTGGATTAACTCTGGCCAAGGTCACAAATAGACCGAATATAGCAATTCGAATAATTGTGGAATGCCGTTCTTTGAGTTTGGTCGGGGTTGTTGCAGTCTACATCGCCAAGAAGGCATTTGACTTGGGCATCTTGAATGCTCTGGGAGATCCTGAGAGGGCTCAGGAATCTGACGCAGATTATTGGCCTAATAGTAAGCCTATACTGCTAATCAAAGTGCGTTGTAAAGTCTGGTGGGGTCTCGTCACACTTCTTCCCTGTTAATTCAGGGGTGAGGCAAGGCTGGGTCCTTGCCCCCCCCAAACTTTTTTCAACACCTGTTATGGATGGAGTAATGAGGCAGAAGGCTATAGCCAAAGTCAGTGTGGAAGCAACAATAGGTCAATATCAAGGTCTCAGGACCTTGACTTAGCCAATGATGTTGCCTATCCTATCTCAGACCCTAGGAGTCACTGGTGGGTGGCCTTGATGCATTTAGCCATGAGGCGAAGCCCTTAACCCTAGAGGTCTCCTGAGCAAGACAAGATTCAGGGACTTTGGGGGTGCCTGTTAGGGGATCCCGTTCCGGTCCGTCATGCTGAAGGCGAGGAAATTGAAGTTACAGAGAGTTTTTACATACTTGGTAGCATAGTACATATCTCTGGGCTGCATACCAAGAAGTCGACAAGATGGATTGGCATGGCAAACAGGAGCCATGAACTCGACACAAGAGGCATTGGAGATGCGTACATGCAGAAGGACCAAGCTACATGTCTTCAAGAGCCATCTGTCAGTCTGGTACCATTCTCCCAGACCTGCTGAGGGGCGTGGGTATCCCTCTCTGGAAGGGGGAAAAGGGATTGTGGACTGTAGCAACTACCTTGCATTACACTGCATCAGCATACCAGGCAAGTTTCGGCCACATTCTCTGAAATGGATCAACGACAACTAATGAGGCATCAGAGACTTGAGCATCTGGATTAAACTCTGGCAAGTCACATAGACCGAATACTAGCAATTCGAAATAATTGGGGATGCCGTTCGTGAGTTGGTCGTGGGTTGCTTGCAGTCTACATCGGACCTCAAGAGGCATTGACTTGGTGCATCGTGAATTGCTATGGGAGATCATGAGACTCAGGAAATTATGACGCAGATTATTGGCCAATAGCAAGCTTTATTACTGCTACTCAAAGTGCTGTAACAGTCGGTTGGGGGTTGTCAACTTCTTCCCTGTTAATCAGGGGGTTAGGCAAGGCTGTGTCCTTGCACCCAAAACTTTTCAACACCTGCATGGACTGGAAATGGGCAGAGCTATTAGCCAAAGTCAGTGTGGAGCAAAACTAGGCCAATATCAGGTCTCAGACCTTGACTTAGCCAATGATGTGCTATCGATCTCAGACCCTAGAGTCACTGGTGGTGGCCCTTGACGCATTAGCAATGAGGCGAAGCCCTTAACCCTAGAGGTCTCCTAGACAAGACCAAGATTCAGGACTTTGGGGCCCTGTTAGGGGACCCGTTCGGTCAGATCCATGCGTGAGGCGAGGACATTGAAGTTACAGAGAGTTTTACATACCTTTGGTAGATATCCATATCTCGTGGGTGCCATACCAAGAAGTCGGACAGATGGATTGCATGGCAACAGGAGCCATGAACTCGATCAACAAGAGCATTTGGAGATGTCATACCTATGCAGAAGGACACAAGCTAC
>NC_051386.1:38411107-38413607 GCF_015228065.2 Penaeus monodon | reverse complement strand
TAATATCACCTGTACCTATACATCATTCAGATACAAGATACAGAGGTAAAAATCACACCTCAGAAACACAAAACTTGGGGACTAGTGCATCGTCATTATGTAGTTAGTGAGGTTTGTGAATTGGCTTTGATTTGTAATAACTGCAGAGGACAATTGTTTTTACACTTAGTTCTCCCCCAGATACGTTATTTTTACGTGTAAAAGATGATGAGTAGATTACAAATGTTTCTTCATTGCCTTGTTACTGCTTCATGCATTGATGTATCTCTTCTTTTAACGGTAGGTTCATGTATGATCGCCGTAGTACAGAGGATACTAATTGTAGTTTTCATGTTGTGATGCCTTGGAGTGAAGTACGTGTTTAGGGTCCAGTTCCTTTCCACGGATTTTTTTTTTTTTAAACGGTAGGTCATGTTTGAGCGCCGTGGTCACCAAAAAGATACTTATTGTAGGTTTCATGTTGTGATTGCTCTTGGAGGAGAGTGGTAGGTCCACAGTTCCTTTCCACGGAGTAGTGGCCGGTGTTAACCTTTAGGTAATCAATTCTCTCTACTTATCTGGGCTGGGACCAGCACTGACTTGGGCGGCTTGCCCACCCACGGGGCTAAATAGGAATCGAGTGAAGTTCCTTGGCCAAGGAACTTCATGAGTATATAGTTCGATTTACTAAAATTATTTAAATCAGCGCGCGGTGCTCACATACACAAGCGGCGATGACTCTCAGTTGTTTGTGTGCATGGATGCACCCACGCACTCGCATGTCGGCGGTTGGTGTGTTGCACATGCACTGCATTTTATTTGATGTATAGTTCAGCAAATAATTCTTAGTACAGTAGTCATGATTGGATAGTCTTTTTAAATATTTTCCAGGAATCATTTTGTGTCCATACTTATGGTGCACTCTAGGGAATTATGTTTTAATCTCCTTTTAATTATTCATCTGATATTGTTCTCATACCATTCTTCGGCATAAGCGACCACTAATCTCTAAAGGTCTCATTTATTTTGCCTTCCTGGCATTGCAGTCACATACATTACAAACGCGTATGTGTGTGTGTGTGTGTGTGTGTGTGTGTGTGTTTGGTGTTGGTGTGTGTGTGTTTGTGATGTGTGTGTGTGTGTGTGTGTGTGTGTGTGTGTGTGTATGTGGGGATGTGTGTGTGTGTGGGGTTTTGTGTCAAAAAGTAATTAATTAGCATCGCGGGATGTCTGCAAAATCGAGTCTAACGCAGACAGACTCACAACGCATGTTCTGGGAGATTTCATTGCGATATCCGGCTGTGATCGAGCTGGCTGCGGGCAGCTGTTGCGTCCTCCTGCATGGGGATGATTTAGCAGTGAGGGATAGCCTCCTTCTTCTGGGACCTTTACTAGATCCCAGAGAACTGAGGTTTCTGGCAGAACATCACCTCGCTGGATGGCCACAGATGCATGTTGTGTGGATCGATGAATGGCCCGCATCCGGGATTTGCGACATTGCTTGAGTGCACAGGACTCGGACGCAGGCAGAAGAGACAGGGAACGATATATCAGGATTTATTGCTGAGGAAGTTGAGGGCCATTTTCCTAGTAAAAATTTAGTAAAGACCTTTGCACTGCATACAAGTCTCCTCAGAGGCACTTAACTGCATTCTGCCTCAGTGGATGGCGATCATCTCAGATCATGTTGGGGTTTCGAGAACATTGGGACGGAGTAATTTAGAGCAGAGCTCTATCCGTGTGGAACCTCCAACAGTTAGTTTGGACGCAAGTAGTGTCGCAATTCCTGTACCGGATCCACTCATCAGTGAGATGAAGGAGACAAGCAGTGGGGCATATATGGTATCCCATTTGAACTACTACAGGCTGGTGGTGAACCTGGGTGTCTGGGGTTTCTTTGCCAATACTGACTTCATCTGGCAGTCTAATACCAAATCCCTGACCTGCCTGAGGGGTGTGGTTACCCTTCTCTGGACGGGGGAAAGGGGATCGTTGGAGACTGCAACAACTACGTGGCATCACACATAATCAGGACAGATCTGAGAACATCTACTGAGGGCACCAGAGACCGAAGCAATCTAGGACTTACTCCTGCAAGTGCCCACCCCCCACCCCCCCCCCCCCCCCCACCGGGATAGACCGCATCCTGGTGCTTTCAAATAATTGTCATCATGGATTTGGTCGTGGGCTTTCGCAGCCTACATTGCCCTCAAGAAGTTGTTGACTCAGTGCATCAGGAACCTCTGAGAGAGCCTGAGGACTGAGGAGAATTCCAAACAAGGATTATTGGATTAAACAGTAAGCCTGTAGCCGGTACTGAAAGTGCTGTAAAGTGTGATGCGGGCCTGTAGAATTTCTTTCTGGTTAATTCAGAGTGAGGGCTATGTTCCCACAACAATAATTTTCAACACTGCAATGGACTGGATAATGGGCAGAGCTAATATACGATACTGCCCAGTTTTGCTTTAGGACAGTGAAACTTGGATACTGTCTGTGCCTTGGGTCAGTCTTGATGCTTGTG
>NC_051386.1:38396732-38398149 GCF_015228065.2 Penaeus monodon | reverse complement strand
ACACCCCCCCCCCAAACCCAACCCAACACCACCAAAAAAAAAAAAAAATATATATTAAAAATAGATAATATAATAAAAATTATAATATAATTATAATATAAATTAAAATATATTTATATATATAATATATAATTATATATATAAAACAAACAAACACCCCAAAACACACCACAAACATAATATAAAATATATAAAATTTATATATATATAAAATTAATATTATATTTTTTTTTAAAATTTTAATACTTATTCCATATATACATATATACATTTATACTTTTAAAAATAACAATAGTGTTAATACACATACACACACACCACCCCACCACAAAACCACCCCACAAAAACCCACACACACACACACAATATATATATAATATATATTAAATATATATATATACATATAATTATAATATATATTATATTATATATATCTATACATATTTTAATATATATTTATATTATATATATATAATTAAATTTTTAATATGTATTAATTTATATATATTTTTATATTTATAAAAATTTTTGTGTTATATATATAAAATATATATATTAATATATATATATAAAATATTTATATATTTATTTTGTGTGTGGTTTGTGTGGTGGTGTGTGGTGTGTGTGTGTATGGGTGCATATATACCCACACAGTATTTTGTATATAGCATGCATTAATGTTATATATAGTAAAAATATTTATATTTATATATTATATATAAGATATATATATAAAATAATGTATGTATCATATATTATATATATAAAATATATATATTATATATAAAATAAAATCACACCACACACACACACACCACACACACACACACAAAACACACACACACACACACACACCCACAATATATATAATAAAATTATATATTTTAAAAAATTAATATATATTATATAAATGTAATTATATAAAATTATATATAATATTTATATATATTACATAATATACATAATATGTATGTAATATATACATAATTGATATATTATTATAATATATATATATATATAATTATATATATTTATTATATTTATTTTGTGTGTTGTGTGTTGTGTGTGAGTGGGTGTATTTATAATGTATGTATATATATAAATAGACAACCCCAAACACATAACACACACACACCACACACACACCACACACACGAACACCCCACAAACACACACACACACCCCAAAACACACACAACACACAACACACACACACACACATACCCACACACAAACACACACACACACACACACACACACAACAATATATATATAAATATATATAATATATATAATATAAATATATATATATAAAAAGTATGTATGTAGTATTTGATTCTGTATGCAAATATTATGTGTTGATAATGTTATATAGTTTATTTTTTTAAAATTTATATATGTATATATATATATATAT
>NC_051386.1:38384232-38386732 GCF_015228065.2 Penaeus monodon | reverse complement strand
ATCTCTCCAAACTAGGCGGGGTGGTGCACGATTACGCGTCTGGGCTCGAACTAGAATCGGTAGGATGGGGTGCCGACGGTAGAGTAGCTGAGTACCAGAGGAACGGTGAAGAGTGTAAGGGCAGGAAAGTAAGGAGTAAATGAAGGAGGAGGGGAACAGGTAAGAGAGTGAAAGTATAGGAAATAAAGAAGTAGATTAATGGATGGGGTCTGTAAGAAGCATCAATGATAGAAAATAACCTTTGAAATAAGGCAAGTAGAAAGGTGAAGAAGGAAGAACAGGACCATGAAGTATATGTCGGGATGGAAGAAGTAGGAGACGAGAGAAAGTTTGAGTGGGGCAGTTAGAAAAGAAGGAAAGAGTAAAGAATTAAATCGAAGCATAGAGAAACGGAAAGGTGAAAGTACAAACGAAAAGACGGAAACGAAAAAGGAACACAAGTAAGAGAAAGCAGGACCAGAAAAGCAAATAGCTATGATGGAATAATGGTGAGAGTACAGTTTGCAGAGAAGAGCAAGACAGGAGCAACGGAGTTTGGAGAGCATGAAAATGGCGATAAAGTAAAGTGGAAAAGGTAGAGTGTAAAAAAGGGGATCTAATTAAAGGACGTAACGGGAGTCAATGGAAACGAGGAAGCCAAGTTCGATGTATTTTCTCAGATATCTTCAAAGCTTTTCCCCCCAGCCTTCTCGACTCTAACTGTGTCTTGCTGCCTCTGAATTTTGTAATGTCGAGATCATTAATTTTTTCGTTACACAGAAATTGTATAATCACTTGAAGTATTGAAAGGCCTTCGATCTGTAGCAGTCGGGTTAAATATGTTTTACTTAGAGTTAAATATACCGATAATCTTTATATTACATTCGGTATCGATCAAAACATTTATTTCGATCGTTTGTCGTGGTCCATATTTTGTCAGAAGTCGAACTGTTATACAATTTATATGTCACTTTGTGCTGTCCATCGCAGAAGGATATATATGACGAAACATCATGGGGTGAGCATGAACTACACTCTCAGTGTCAATTAAGTTCTTTCTGTGGCACATTCATGGTTTTCAATTAGAGTAAAAGGGACGTTTAAAGATACTATTCACAACACTAACACTTGTCATTTGGTGTTTATGTAAATTGCATTCCACATCGTTAATTGTCATCCATCACTAATTTGCTCTTATTACCTTATCTTTCAGAATTTATATTTCTAAGCATATACCTTGTAGTATGTAGTTATTACATTAATGTATGTATGTATGTATGTATGCATGTTGTCGTATGTATGTAGTGTATGTATGTATGGGGTATGTATGTATGTAATGTTTGTATGTATGGTATGTAGTATTGCTATTGTATGTATTGTTATGTATTATTATATGTCCATATAGTATAGATATATTAATCTATATAGATATAATAGAATATATATAGTAATCAAGAGTTGTAGTAAAACGGTATTCCTTTTTTTATCCCGTCATATTTTCTCCAATCGTCACAAGTTATTAAGATTTTCACGTAGTATCGAATAGTCCGTAAAGCGTTTGCTTTCCTCTAAGTAAAACATAACAAAGTCAAATAGTCCTAAGGAACTGACAGTAACAAAAGAAGAATAAAACCCTACAAAGAAAAGAGGGAAAGAAATTGAATCATGCGCTATAGAAAAGTTTCCAGACGCACAGTGGTGTCTGGATAATTGTGTTGTGCCGCTGCTTCATTATCATCATCATGGATGTCGGTGTGTGGCCAACAATACGCACCTTAATTTCAATGTAATCCCTTATAATGTCAACCATGCAGGTAATAGATGGTGTCACCCATTAGCCTCTCCATGTGTGCATCACCCTTACAATAATTTACTTTTATTTACATGAGACATTATTTTTTTGATATATGTTTAAACGTTTTAATGTATTTAACCTTTTTAATCCCACGGGTGTTCGCCGCTTATGACCTTAGCTGGTTGACGCGGCAGATGATTTTGTCCATAATCAATCATCAATCCTTCCAGTGGATCTCCGTCGGGCTCTCAGTGATGCCCCTTCTGCTCTACTACTAGTGCGGCCTCCGACCCTTCCAGTGGTGCTCCTTCACGTCTTACGGTGACTCCATCGTCCGTCTCCTCCCGATCGAACTTAGCTGTTAAGGAGGCGACAAATTTGAAGTAATCAATCCAATCATCGCTTTTCCTTACTTACTACCAATATGAGAGGTAGTACCCCTTTTTTTGTCTCTTCTAATGGCGACCCATTGCGGGTCCAAGCAGAGGGTGGTGCTGGGTGCACCTGGTCGCACTTTCGGTGGTTGCAGGCGTTCAGTCCTGTTACCAGTGCTCCTTCCTGTGGCCCTGAAAAGATTTGCAATGGGTATACTCCAGTTTTCCCTGCTCAGCCCCCCCCCCCTCCTGTCATTATATTGGTTTCCTCAGATGTGCCCCTTAGGTAATAAAGCGCAAACAAATATAATTTCAGTACACGCTATTAGATTGCCGAAAATTCATTCACTAA
>NC_051386.1:38366732-38379232 GCF_015228065.2 Penaeus monodon | reverse complement strand
ACAGATTTTGTTTATTTTCCAAGTCAAATACCGTAAATATGTACCGTCCAAAAGGCACAGTTTTCGCTTAGCTGTGTATTACCAGTTTTTTTCTAAGTATCCTTTTCCCTAGTCTTTTTTCTATTATTCTATCTCTTCGGCGACGCTTCCAAAGCGTCATAATAGCCCCTGGGGGCGTAATGTCGTTACATTGTGTTGGTTTCTCTCTCCTCTCTTTTCATGTTTTTTTTTGGTCCTTTGCTTGTTTGGAATGCCGAAACCATTGGGTTGATGGTCCGACCTTATTTTGCATATCTTCTTTTCGCGCCATGCCAGGGCACATGGCCTGAGGTCTCTTCGGGTATAAAGTACCCATGGATTTGAGAGGGGAGTAAGTTCGGTCCTGACTTCTATTGTGTACGGAGTGGTCCCCACTTTCGGGTGTTTCTGGTGTACTCTCGCTAGTGGATTTACCTAGCTTCGCGCCAGGATTTGCCGAGTTCGTGTCTCCACAAAGATAAGTTTTATTTATGGTTGTGTGAGGAGACACCTGGTCTCTTTTTGGACTTAAGGCGTGTGACACACTACCTTACCATAATGTAGGGTGCAATCTTTCACTATTTCCAAAAGCGCACTTGTGAAGTCAAAGTGTCAGAGTCAAAATGAACACCATCAGATCTAAGGAACACTGCGTAAGGCTCCGTACTTCCAGTGTTCCAATTCAATGTTTTTAAACTGAGTCAACACAATGTTTTCTTTCCTCATCTCGAGGATCCGTACATCCAGGGAGGATTTTTTTGTTTTTACATCTCGCCCATAATTACTTCCGGGGCATTTAACTTTTTTAACTTTCTTTACTTCGTCTTGATACCCGCCTGACCTTGGTGGGTGTCAGCAGTCCCATGACTCTTGTTGCCCCTTTGGTGTTATTTCTTTTATTTTTGCCTTCGACGCTAAATTATTTTTCTTTACACCTTTTTTTTTGTGTTTACACATATTTTTATTCAGAGTTTATCAGCACTAATTCTTTTTTTTTACGTTATCTCCATTTTGGGTTGGAGATTAACTACTTAGTCCATATTGGGGATTGGTAGTGTTCGTGGCTAACACTCTGAGTAAAATTGCTTTACAGAGGTCGGGACGCCAACTTAGGGGTGAACAGATGGTGAGTTATTTTTAAGTATATCTGGTGTGGTTTTCACGTTGCATCACCCCCGCCTGTGATCAAATTGGTGATACTCGTTTCAAAATGGAATTACTTGTAGAACCTCCCTAAATGAGTGCGATTTGCTCATAACTAAATGTCATCCCATCGTAGAGCTTTCACTAGGCCCCAGTCCATATGAACGAATGATATTTACCCCTTAATTTCTGGTTCTGACTAAGGGCTGAATGCTTGAACGTTCCTTGGGCTTTGGTTCTCCTTTCACACTGCTGGTTACTCTGATATCTCGCAACCCCGAAAGGCGTAAATTGGTTAGATGAATTAGATATATTAGCTGATATCTAAACAGACCATAACTTTTCTATACCTCTGGGTTCAAGCTATCCAAGCAGCGATGCTCAAACCGAAAAAAGGGAAAGGCGGAAGAATTCTATGATCTTGCATTTTTTCTTCCAAACACGTTCAACGCAGACCGCTCAGCCTACGCTATCTACTTTTTTCACATTTACAACTTACACATCAAACTTTAACGCATAATTCCGTACTTCCTTCCACCGCTTCTTTCATGCAACATTTCACACCCCCATACACAGCACACACGGTCCCGAACATACTAACCGGGTGTGTCAGCGTGTCATGGCCTGGAACCTTACATCTGGTTCACTGCAGACGATCTTTTTCCTTAATATAAAACCTGTATTCCTCGGTTGAGACCCGAACTCCCAGACCTAATTGAAGTCTCCTGGGTCTAACTCCCCGCTACATGTAATACATTATATATATATATATATATATAATATAATATATACTTATATATATAAATATATTTATATATATAATATATATATATAATATATATATATATATCTATATAGATAACACACACAGTAAATACATATATACTACATACATACATACATACGTACATACATACTACATACATACATCATACATACATCATACATACATACATACATACTATGTTGTATACATACACACACACACACACACACACACCACACACACACATATATTATATAATATTAGTAATATATATATATTATATTAATATACGTATATATTATATTATATTATATTATATATTATATATATATATTCTAATATATTATATATATATATATATATATATATAAATTATACGTATATAGTATATTTATACATATATATATAAGTCTATATATATAAATATCATGTAATATATAAAAATATATCTGTATATATATATAATATATATATCTATCTATATATATAATTATATATATTATAGATATATAATATATTAATATATTATATGTTGTGTGGGGGTTTGTATGTATGGCTACATCCATACACACCACACACACCCGCACACACCCACACAACACACCACACACACATTAATATGTATATATATATATATATATGTCTATATTATATATATTATATATATACGTATAATTATATATATATATTTTATATATATATATATATAATACAGGTATATAGATATTATATATACGTAATATTATTATATATATATTATATATATATATATATATATTATATATATATATGTATATATTAGTATTAGATATATATATATATATGTTTATATATATATATATATATGTAATATATATATATATATATATATATATATTTATATGTATGTGTGTGTGTGTGTGTTTTGTTTATATATATGATATATATCTATATATATATAATATATATATATATATATAATAATATATTGTGTGTGTGTGTGTGGTGTGTGTGTGTTTGTGTGTGTTGTGGTGTGGTGTGTGTGTGGGTGTGTGTGTGTGCGTGGCTGTGTGTAATTTATACAGATATGTGTGTGTGTGTGTGTGTGTGTGTTGTGTGTGTGTGTGTGTGGTGTGGTGTGTGCGTGTCCTGTGTGTCTTAAGACAGATTGTATGTGTGTGTTTGTATGCACACACACACACACACACCACACACCCACACATATATATATATGTGTGTGTGTGTGTGTGTTGTGTGTGTGTGTGGTGTGATGTGTGTGTGATGTGTTGGTGTGTGTGTTGGGTGTGCATACAACCCACACGGCTATATCTGTATACCTACACACAGACCACGCACACACACCCACACCACACACACACAACACACACAAAACACACACACACACGGTTAGCACACACACACACACATATATATATATATTATATATATATATATAATATATATATAGATGTGTGTGTGTGTGTGTGTGTGTGTGTGTGTGTGTGTTGGGTGTTTGTGTGTGTGTTGGTGTGTTGGTGTGTGTGTGTGTGTGTGTGTGTGTGTGCGCGTGTCTGTGTGTATTATACAAGATATTTGTTTGTGTTTGTATGCACACACACCACACACACACAACACACCCACACACACACACACACATATATATACGTATATATATATATATATATATATATATATATATCTATGTGTGTGTGTTGTGTGTGTGGTGTTTTGTGTGGTGTGTGTGGTGTGTTGTGTGTGTGTGTGTGTGTTGGGTAGGTGTATGTGTGTGTGTGTGTTGTGTGTGTGTGTGCGTGTCTGTGTGTATTTATACAGATATATTGTGTGTGTGTTTGTGGGTGTTGTGTGTGTGTGTGTGTATGTGTTTTATACCAGATATATGTGTGTGTGTTTTGTATGCACATACACGCACACACACACACAATAACCCACACACACCTCACACACACACACATCACACACACACACAATCACCACACACCACACACTCAAACACACACGTAAATCTATATTTACATATTAAACACATACACGCACCACACAATCTATATTTATAGATATCTTTTTTTCTTCTCTTTTAATATATATATATATATATATATAATCGATATATATATATATATATAATATATATATACATATATATATATATATAGATAGATGATATAGTTAGATGGATAGGAGATATATAACTAGTTATGTATGCATATATATTCTTATTACCATTCCGAAAAACTTTTTTTTTTTTTCATTATCCTTAACGTATCATTAATATTAAATATGAACATTTAATGATTATGTTATATATCTACCTTATCATATAAATTCATAAGTACGAATGCGATAATGATAATAATGACAATGATACTACATAAGCAACGGACAACAAGAGAAAAAAGGAGCCATATCATTCGTGTTAAATACTAATACTTTAATACTACTAAATATCAAGACTTATTCTAAAACTCTTCTATCACAGATCTTCAAGAAAAACAAACTTTAATAGCTATAATGTTGAAATATGACAGTAAGTATCATTACTGCTGATATAATAGGAATATCATGTTGAGGAATCTAACAATGTATTAATAATAGAAGCTTCTAATTCTATTGTCAGCGTCAACCTGTTGATATTGTTTTCGTGAAACTGATTATTAATTTCAAATCTGATGCTGGCTATTGTTATTTTTTCTTATTACTATTATATTATAATTCCCTGTAGATATTTCGTTCGCCGTTTCGCACGTTTCCGGATGTAGTTTCCACTGAAATAATTTTCCATGGAGTCTAGATTTGAAATCAATTCATTTTGTGCAGACTGGAGATTAATAGACAGCATTAATTATTAAAGAATAACACCCCCCACCCATACTCCCAAATACACACATTTCTATCATATTACATACCTAATAGAATCTTATTCCATCTCTATAATAATCATTGTTCTTTACCATTTCCGTTATTCAATCATGTTATAATATTATTATTTCATTATTATTTATCATTACTACTACTATCATTTCTTCTTCGAGGCAAGTACAATGCATTCGAGTACTAAGACCGTCAATTTTTGCACATTCATTATTTACCCCACTACACTTGGGGGGGCGTGTCACTTTTTCTGTGATGATTTTCCACGGGTTCGGGTACATTATTGTTCGTTTTTAATTATCGTTGTAAGTACTGTTATCATAATCAATATAACATCCGTGGTCAACATCAATTGCCAATATTATTATTATCATTATTATTGCCAATATTTTATTATTATCATTATTATTGCCAATATTATTATTATCATTATTTTCCCATATTATTATTAACCACCATCATTTTTTTGTTACTATTACTAAAATTATTGTAATATTAATCCTTACCTATTATTATATTAGTATTATAATTACTATTTCACTAATAATTTTAATGTAGAATAATGATTATCATATTTTTTTTTTATTCGGATGATGATGAAGAATTAAAGTGAAAATGAAAAATAATAACAATAATATAGTCCTATCAATCATAACAATAATAGACTCCCCCCCTTTTCATTTATCATTTTTCTGGTTTTGGTCCCTGTTTCTTGACAATTGGATTGTACATTCCTTTTTCCTTTCACTGACTTTTTTAGATTCGCTCGTTGTTTCTCAGTTGTTATCACTGCCATCGCTTATCCTAGAGTAATCGCTATTCCAGGTTGCCGTTGGAATAATGCGAGGGAACGCAGCTCTCTGAACAATTTCTAAATCAACACATGGAAAATATAAACGCGCCCCCTTTCCACGACAGGGAATATGTGTGTGTTCTTTGTGTGAGTTTATAAATTTAATGTTGATTCAAGCCCCTTAGTGAAATGTTGATAACCTCGTGCCGATGTGGGACAAATCTTCCATGTTGTCAGGGCGGGAATTTCGATCTTACAGTGAGGAGTAGTGTAAAACCTTTTTGAGCTTTGGGTTATAAATTGAACTTGAAAATCCTCGTTGAGAATCTTATTGAATCGCTGCGTCTTTTGAGTCGACTAGATTATGAAAAGTAATTTTATGACAACCTCTCATGACATCGAATGAAAAATATGAGAGAACTGGAGATGGGAGAGTGGGGGATGGACGGAAGATTTTGATATATGAAAAATGTTAATGCACAAAATGTGTAACTCTTATTGATTGGGATGCATGAAACAAGTGTTAATGTTAAAATAGTAACGCATTCAACTGATCATTCTGATTTGTGGTGCATATTTATGATGTGAATTAATAATGAAATATTGGTAATTGCACCATCATTATCACACTAACCCACGTGATAATGTTTGAGTTAGAACTTTATAAGTGTATAAAAGTTATTGCTATCATAATCATTGTTATCCCCTCTTGCTGTTACTTATAACTAACATTTTATGCATGCAACAGGAATAAATAGCAAAAACGTATTACCATCTTCATTACTACCAATCCCATTATTATCATTGTTGTTCTAGATGCTCGTCATTACTTAACATCGTTTATTATTCTTATTATCACCCTTACTATTAGCACTACTAATGCTTTTGTTTTCATTTAATGGAGTGTTTATAGTAACGCTATTATCATTAACACAAGTGTTATTATTGTCATAATTATTATTATTTTAATTTTATATAATTATATCACTGTTATTTTGCATCATTATCGATCATTTTGTCCAGTGCTATTGTTACTGTTCATGTTTTAATCATCCCCATCATCATCATCAATCTTATCACTCTTATTAATGATATTATTAGTTATATCCATTATATTATAATTACGTTATTTATTATTCCATTATTATTATCACTTCTTATTGTTGTTATTATTATTATTATTATTATTATCATTATTATTATTATCATTATTATTATTATTATTATTATTATTATTATTATTATTATTGTCATTGTTATTATTGTCATTGTTGTTGTTGTTATTATTATTGTTGTTTTAATGATAATAATAATAATAATAATAATACTAATAAATAATAATAATAATAATCATCAAAATAATAATAATCCTCCTAATAATAATAATAATGATAATAAATGCTAATAATATTACAATAATTAATAATATAATTATTTATTATTGTTATTATCATTACTATTGTTTACTATTATGATTTTGTTTATTATCACAGTAGTTTCTATTATTATTATTATTGTTATATCATTATTATTATTATTACCACCATTATTCTATTTTATCGTATTTATTGTCCTTTCTTATTCTTATTATTATTATTATTTTTTTAATTATTATTATTATTATTACTATTACTGTTATTATTAGTAGTATTGATATCATTTTTATTGTCATTATTTTTTTATTCATTATTATTTTTTTTATTATTATTATTCTATTATATCCTAATTACGGCTTTTATACACTGCTACTGGCATTATTATTGTAATTATTATTATTATTATGAGCAACCTCTCCATGCAAGATCTCCCGAAGGTACACAGCCAGGCGTACCGAGAGACTGATAATCTTTGCGTCGGCAGCGTTCCCTGCCGTTTGACTAACCCTCTTTGATCACCAATGATTCCCCTGAGCTCCCCGTGACTTCATGAGAATGCAAGGTATTAAAAAGCTGGCTGTTTTTGAGAGTCATAGGTTCCGTGCGTATGATCAACTTCCGCTGCCGAAAAACAGGATTTCGTAAAAATCAATGAATTTGTGGCGTGGAGTTCGGAAACTTCGAGTTCAGGGAAAAAATATCACAGATTAGTGATCTTGCCAAGGGCTCCTTAATGCGCAGCACCTGGCATCCTCTTCACTGAGATGCCTGGAGAGGGATCAAGACTGATATTTACTTGGCTTTCGTTACGTATATGTAAAGTCGTCATCGTATCTAGAGAAATTACGCATCTCAGCTCCGTCCACGAATAATGTCCAGTTTAATAGGCGAGAAAGAGATTTAAATACCTTTCCTGTACACGCTTATAGCCCTATACTCCGACGATAATGATATAAACAAAAATGGCTGAATTGTAGTTGCGTATCTTCCATCAGAGGCACTGATCGATTTGCGGGCCAGCTGAATTCCTTGAGGCAGGAATTGCTTATGTATTGGTTCATGTCATGAAACTAAGTATCCTTGAGGTCCACCGTTCTAAACCCCAGTTAGCTGTGCCAGAAATAAGGGCGGATAACCATGGATAACAAGATCAGACCCTAAGCACGCTACTTCAAATGTTTCTCATATTACTGGGCTCTATACATTTCGTGAGGCGATGCAGAAATAGCTAAAATGTCGCTAGGCAGGCGATCCGGTGAAACGATACATGACAAAGATAACACAGCGACAAAACTCCGCCTCGATCAAACAGATACCCGTGTTTGTGTTGTAATATAGTGCAGGCGCCTGCACATGGTGCAATAAAGGCATTATTTAGTGAAAGCAGGACATGGTTTGCGCATACACAGGATCAGCGACATCGCGTCGACGTCTCGCACATGGAATTTCAAAAGCGCCATGGTGGCATGTTGATAGGAGGCTGGGAGCGATCGACGCGAAGTGGTAAGTGAAGCAGAATTAACACATGGGAGGCTTGAATCAAACAGAAAGAAGAAATAATGGAAGGTCTCATATATCGCTATGGAGCTTGAAATTATCCGTAAGATCGGTCTAGTAAATTATGTGGTCGGGTTAAATCGAGTAATAGGTCACCGGTCGTGCTTAAGCGGTTCGGGCGAGACTCTGTATGGGCTAGCTTCTGTCTCTAATCTCGGGTCCGATGTATCTATTTCCCGACTAGATCTAGATCTAAAAACTAGTTTAAATATTGTTAGCATAATTGTTTTTATATATCCCAACAAAAAAAAAGCGTTATGCACTAATGAATTATAATGCATTTTTTATGATATTTTGAATGATTAATAGATTATGAGTATTATCTTTTGTCTAGATTGAAATCAATATTTGGCAGATGGAGATATAAAGACAGCATTAATATAAAGAATAACACCCACCCACACCCATACGCCCTCATACACACATTTCGTATCATATTACATACCTAAGAGAATCTTATTCCATCTCTATAATAATCATTGTTCTTACCATTTCGTTATTACAATCATTGTTATAATAATTATTATTTCATTATTATTATCATTACTACTACTATCATTCTTCTTCGAGGCAAGTACAATGCATTCGAGTCGCTAGACGTCAGTTTTGCACATTTATTTACACACTACACTTGGGGGGGGGGCGTCACTTTCCGTGATGATTTTCACGGGTTCGGTAAATTATTGTTCGTTTTAATATCGTTGTAAGTACTGTTATCATAATCAATATTAACATCAGTGTCAACATCATTGCCAATATTATTATTATCATTATTATGCCAATATTATTATTATCATTATTATTCCCAATATTATTATTACCACCATCAGTTTTGTTACTATTACTAAAATTATTGTTAATATTATCCTTACTATTATTATAATTAGTATTATAATTACTATTTCACTAATAATTTTAATGTAATAATGATTATCATATTTTTTTTTTATTAGGATGATGATGAAAATTAAAGTGAAAATGAAAATAATAACAATAAAATATAGTCATATCAATCATAACAATAATAAATCTCATTATCATTTTTCTGGTTTGCGTCCTGTTCTTGACAATTGGATTGTAACATTCTCTTTTCCTTTCACTGCTTTTAGATTCTGCTCGTTGTTTCTCAGTTGTTATCACTGCCATCGCTTATCCTAGAGTATCGCTAATTCCAGGTTGCGTTGGAATATGTCGAGGGAAACGCAGCTCTCTGAACAATTTATAAAATCAACACATGGAAAATATAAACGCGCCCCTTTCCACGGACAGGGAATATGTGTGTGTTCTTTGTGTTAGGTTTATAAATTTAATGTTGATTAAAGCCCTTAGTGAAATGTTGAATAACCCTCGTGCCGATGTGGACAAAATCTTCCATGTTGCAGGGCGGGAATTTCGATCATTACAGAGTGAGAGTATGTGTAAAACTTTTTGAGCTTTGGGTGATAAATTGACTTGAAAATCCTCGTTGAGAATCTTAATTGAATCGCTGCGTCTTTGATTCGACTAGACTTATGAAAAGTAATTTTTTTGAAAACCTCTCATGACATCGAATGAAAAATCTGAGAGAAACTGGAGGATGGGAGAGTGGGGGATGGACGGAAGATTGATATATGAAAAAAAGTTAATCACAAAATGGGGTAAATCTTATTGATTGGGATGCATGGAAAAAGTGTTAATGTTAGAATATGTAAAGCATATCAACTGATCATTCTGATTTGTGGTGCATATTTATGATGTAATTAGATAAGTGAAATATTGGTAATTGCACCATCATTATCATCACTATATCCACGATGATAACTGTTTGAGTGAGAACTGTATAAAGTGTATAAAAAGTTATTGCTATCATAATCATTGTTATCCTCTTGATGTTAATTATAACTAACATTTATGCAATGAAAACAGGAATAAAATAGCAAAAACGTATTACCATCTTCATTACTACCAATACCATTATTATCATTGTTGTTCTAGATGCTCGTCATTACCTTAACATCGTTATTATTATTAATATTTATATAATTATCACTGTTATTTGCATCATTATCGATCATTATTGTCAGTGCTATTGTTACTGTTCATGTTTTATCATCCCCATCATCATCATCAATATTATCACTCTTATTAATGATATTATTAGTTTATATCATTATATTATCATTACTATTATTTATTATTCATTATTATTATCACTTATTATTGTTGTTATTATTATTATTATTATTATTATCATTATTATTATTATCATCATTATTATTATTATTATCATTATTATTATTATTATTATTATTATTATTATTATTATTATTGTCATTGTTATTATTGTCATTGTTGTTGTTGTTATTATTATTGTTGTTTTAATAATAATAATAATAATAATAATAATAATAATAATAATAATAAAATAATAATAATAATAATAATAATAATAATAATAATAATAATGATAATAATAATGATAATAATAATTACAATAATTATAATAATAATTATTATTATTGTTATTATCATTACTATTATTATTATTATTGTTATTATCATTATTATTATTATTCCCACCATTATTAATTATAGTATTATTTGTCTTATTATTATTATTATTATTTATTATTATTATTATTATTATACTATACTGTATTATTAGTAGTATTGAATCATTTTTATTGTCATTATTTTTTATTCATTATTATTATTTTATTAGTATACTATTATATCTAAATCCTGCTTAACACTGTACTGTCATTATTATGGAATTATATTATTATTATTAGCAACCTCTCCATGCAAGGTCTCCCGAAGGTACACAGCCAGGCGTACCGATGAGACTGATAATCTTTGGCGTCGGCAGCGTTCCCTGCCGTTTGACTAAACCCGTCTTTGATCACCAATGATTCCCACCTGAGCTCCCGTGACTTCATGAGAATGCAAGGTATTAAAAAGCTGGCTAGTTTTGAGAGTCATAGGTTCCGTGACGTATGATCAACTTCCGCTGCCGAAAAAGGATTTCGTAAAATCAATGAATTTGTGCGTGGAGTTCGGAAACTTCGAGTTCGCAGGGAAAAAATATCAACAGATTAGTGATCTTGCCAAGGGCTCTTAGCGCAGCCCTGGCCAGCCTCTTCACTGAGATGCTGGAGAGGGATCACGACTGATATTTTACTTGGCTTCGTTACGTAGATGGTAACGTCGTCATCGTATCTAGAAGAAATTACGCAGCTCAGCTCCGTCCACGAATATGTCCAGTTTATAGGCGAGAAAGAGAATTATAAATAACCTTTCCTGGACACTGATTATATCCACTAATACTCCGACCATAATGATAAAAACAAAATCTGAGATTGTAATTCGTTTCTTCCTCAGAGCACTGACGATTTGCGGCCCTGAATTCCTTGAGGCAGGAATTGCTTATGTAATTGGTTCATTCATGAAACATAAGTATCCTTGAGGCCACCTTCTAAACCCCAGAAAGAAGGCGGATAACATGATAACAAGATCAGACCCTGCACCTACTTCAAATTTTCTCATATACTGCCATATAACATTTCTGAGGCGATCAGAAATCAGCTAAAATCGCTAGCACATCCGTGAAAAGATACATGACAAAGATACGCGACAAAACTCCGCCCGCAAACAAACCCGTGTTTGTGTTGTATATAGCAACAGCCTGCAGCAGGTGCAATAAAGCATATTATAGTGAAGCAGGACATGGTTTCCACACCAGATCAGCGAACATCGAGTCGACGTCCGTCACCATGGAATTTCAAACGCCATGGTGCATGTTGATAGAGTGGACATCGACGAAGTGGAAGGAAGCAGAAATAACACATGGAGGATTGAACAAACAGAAAAGAAAAATAATGGAAGCTGCATATATCGCGATGGAGCTTGAAATTATCCAAGATCGCAGAAAATTATGCGGGTAACGAGTAATAGGTCACGGTCGCAAAGCGGTCGGCAGCTCTGATGCACTTCTGATCTC
>NC_051386.1:38361732-38364232 GCF_015228065.2 Penaeus monodon | reverse complement strand
TTATTATTATTATTATTATTATTATTATTTATCATAATAATTATTATTGTTACTATTGTCTTCTTCTTCTTTTTTCTTCTTCTTCTTTTTCTTCTTCTTCTTCTTCTTCTTTCTCTTATTATTATATTATATTATATAGTAGTAGTAATAGTAGTAATGTTGTTATTATTATGATTATTTTTATTTTCATTGCTATTATTATTATTATTATTATTATTATCATTATTTTTGATTGTTTTGTTTTTATTATTACATTATTATTGTTATATTATTATTATCATTATTATTATCATTATTATTATTATCATTATTATTATTTTTATTATTTTATTAATTATTATTTTTATTTATTTTATTATTATCATTATTACCATTACTATTATTATATTATATTATTATTTTTGTTATTATTTTTATTATTATTATTATAATTTATTATATTGTTATATTATCATTATATTATTATGTCATTATTATTATTATTGTAATTATTATGTTTATTATTGCTATTGTCATTTAATATTATGCATTACTATTATCAAAAGAATTATATGTTATTTTTGTTATAATATTTTTTTTTATTGTTTTTATTTATGTTATTAGCATTACTGTTATTATTATTATTTTATTATTATTATTATTATTATGATTATTATTATTGTTATTATTTTTACATTATCATCAACATCAGGCGTACTTTCCGGGTAGGCGCATGGAACATCCGGTCCTTTGCGGCAGGATTAGCGGTTACCTCTGCTATCACGGGAGCTGAGGCTACTGGTAGTTGAAGTGGCTGCCCTCTTAGAGGTGAGAAGACCTGGTAGCGGTACGATCAGTGTGAGTGGGTACACCTACTACTGGTCGGGCCGCAGCGATGGTCACCACCTCCAGGGTGTAGCCATAGCCATCTCCAGCCGACTTCAGCCCTCGGTAGTTGAGGTGACACCGGTTGATGAGCGTATTTTGCATGAGACTGAAGCATGCTTTTGGTTCAGTCTCTTATGCTGTATACGCCCTACCGATGTATATAAAATTGATGTGAAAGAGGCGTTCTACGCCAAACTCGCATCTGTGCCAGACAATTGCCCCCGGCGAGATATTCGCATTGTTCTGGGTGACTTCAATGCGGTATCCAGCTGTGACCGAGCTGGTTATGAGATGTCTGTCGGCCCCATAGCTCGGGAGTGATCCCCAGCAGCGAGAATAGCCTCCTTCTCCGGGACTTTGCTAGTTCCCAGAAAATGAGGATCTCTGGCTCCTGGTACCAGCGCTCCAACCCGCATCGCTGGACATGGTACAGCGATACGGGTACAGTGGCCAGGGAGGTCGACCACATTCTTGTTAGCACGTGATGGAGGATCCTACAGAACTGCAGGGTTTACCGGAGTGCCGAGTACTGTGGCACCGACCATAGGCTGGTTGTGGCTACCCTGTGGGTTCACTTCAAATCCCCTTTGTCCGTCCAGTGGCACCCTAAGGTGTTTCACCTGGACAGACTAAGGGAGTAGAAGTGTGCCAATGGGTTCACCATGGCAGTCTCTGACCGATTCACAGAACTCAACAACCTGATTCACCCAGTTGCTCTGTGGGAGCTCTTCAAGCGTGTAAACACTTGAAGCAGCTCAGGAGCCATTGGCGTACGCCAGAGGGCAAGGTAGAATTCCATCACCTTGAGACATTAGAGGCCACTGAAGCGTGTCGCAAGGCTCGGCTGAATGGGAATCAAGTCTTGCGTCATTCCATGGTGTGTAGGGCTCGGACACTGCTGAGAATTGACAAAGAACAGTTCATCAGGAATCTTGCGAGGAGGTTGAAGGCCATTTCTTGGTAAATGACCTTCGCCCTGCTACCAAGCCCTGAGAAAACTGAACCCTAAGCCCTCCTCACAGATGACTGCAGTCCGATCAGCAGATGGACGGATCATCTCAGATCATGTTGGAGTTCGTGAACGTTGAGCTGAGTATTTTGAACAGTGTTACAGGTAGACCTCCAACAGTAGCTTGGATGCAAGCGATGCCTCAGGTGCCTGTGCCGGACCCACCCATAAGTGAGGAACCTCCTAGCCTAACAGGGGTTAGGATGGCGATTTCCAAGTGAAGAGTGGGAAGGGCAGGCATATGTGATATCCCTGCTGAATGCTAAAGGCTGGGGTGAACCTATGGCTCGGGGCTTGCATACAGTCCTGACTGCCATCTGGCAGTCTGGTACCATTCCCTGATTGTTGAGGGGTGTGGTCATCCCTCTCTGGAAGGTGAAAGGGGATCGTTGGGATTGTAGCAACTACCGTGGATTACACTGCTCAGCATACCAGGCAAGGTCTCCGCCCCCATTCTTCTGAAGCAGATTCGCAACCACCTACTGAGGCATCAGAGACTGGAGCAGTCTGGATTTATCCTGGCAATCCACGATAGACCATATACTAGCGCTTCAAGTAATTGTGGAACGCCGTTGTGAGTTTTGGTCGTGGGTTCCTGCAACCTACGTCGACCTCAAGACGGCG
>NC_051386.1:38347360-38351632 GCF_015228065.2 Penaeus monodon | reverse complement strand
ATATATTATATATATATATATAACAACACTTTCCCCACCGGCCTCGGGCCCAGGTTTACTCCGGGTTTTAAAACCGGAGGTCCAATATTAGACCAACCATACCCCTAAATTTTCCGGTTTTTATACCCGGGGTGGGCCGGGATGAAAATTTATGTTGGGGTGTGGGGTGTGTGTGTGTGTGTATGTATTGTATATTAACATTATAAAATTTTATATATATATATATTTTATTTAAAAATATATATATATATATTATAAATCACACACACACACAAAACCACACACACATACACACACCACACACCCCACACACCCACCACACACACACATATATAAAAATTTTAAAATAAAATATTTTATATATTTATAAAATATTTTATATTAAATATATATAAATATATTATTATATATATATATATATATTCCCAAAATTTTATACATTATTCCCTATAATACTTTTTTATAATACATATATTAAAATATTTAAAAAAAATATATTAAAATATAATATATTTAAATATATTATATATATATACACACACATATGTATATTTTAATTTTATATATTTTATATATAATTATATTATAATATATATATATATAAAATTTTGTGGGTGTGTGTTGTGTGTGTGTGTGTGTTGTGTGTGTTTGTGTTTTGTTGTGTGTGGGTGTATATATATATATATTATATTATATATTAATATATATATATATTTTTATATATATATATTATAGATATATATTTTGTTTGTATGTATCTATGTATTTTATTTTATTTTTATATATATATATATATATATATTATATATATATAATTTTTATATATATTATACATATATATTGGTTTTTTTATATTTATCGATTTGTTTATTTTTATGCAGAATTTAAAGTCCATTTTATTATCTGTCAACTGCTTAAAAATTTTTAAGCGCCTGTTTTAGGACAACCCTTTTCACTTTCGTCTGTAGGACTTTTTAGCTTTTTATCTTTTCTTACTTAATTTTCTAGTAGCAGAAGAAAAATATCATTTAAAATTACCCTTATCATTATTTTAAGATTATATTCTTTTAAATTTTTTGCCCTTTTCATCTTACCTACCATTACATTACCAAAAGATTAAAAATACGTTGTATGCCCCCCCAAACTGTCCCCTGTAAATAAAATGACCCCCGACAAAAAAAGTCAAAACTTTGTGGGGTCAGGAAGAGTGAGAGAGAAAAAGAGGGGAGAGAAGAGAGAGAGGAAAGAGAGGGGAGGAGAGGAGAGAGAGACAGAAGAGAGAGAGGCCCGAGACAGAGAGACAGACAGACAGAGAGACAGAGAGAGAGAGAGGGGGGAGGGGGGGTGGGAAAAAAAGGGAAAAAAAAAAAGAGAGCGGAAAAGGGGGAAAAAGGGGAAAAAAGGGGAGAAGAAAGGAAAAGAGAATGTGAATTTAGTAAAGAAGAGGAGAGAGAGAGAGAGATGGGAGGACGAGAGAGTTTTAGAAGAAGGGGGGGGGGGTAAAAGAGAGGGAGAAAGGTGTGGGATGAAAGGGACTTAAAAAAGACAACCCCGAACTAGGAGAGTCGACGAAAGGAGGGAAACCAGGACCCCCCATCTCCATTTTTTCCAAACTCCGGGGTTTAAAAACACTTTTCAAATTTTGGCTAATAAAAAGCACGCTAATGGGCCCCAATGGGGGGATAATCCTAGCCTTAATGTTTATTTGAATCTGCCTCTTCGCCCCTGGGGCGAAGGGAAAAAAGTGAACTCGCCCAAACCCGAACCCCCCACTTTGTTGATTTATCAACGGCGACGGTAAATATCTTGGGGTGTATTGATTTCAATATCCCCCCAAAAGGGAAGTCCCCTTTAAATTGACCGTGTTCCCTCCCTTTGGGAATTAGATTGGGGTCATATAAGCATAAAGGGTGTTTTAAAATAGATACCCCAAATTTTGAGATCGATGGCCCCCCCCCCCTCGTAATTTTGTCCGGGGCCCGGATCCAAATTTTAAAAGGGCTTTTTCATTAATGACATTTCAGAGAGTTTCCCCCTGCGGTCTAAATTCATTAAATAATGCATTAGTGGGTTGATTACACGTACCTGATCTGCCCCCCCTCTCTCCGCCACCACCCACCCCGAAATTTCCCCTCCCTCTCTCCCCCAAAAAAAAAAAACATTTTAAAAGAATAAAAAAAGCTATAAGGGTTGGGGGAGGGAATAAAGGGGGCCCCAAATTTTTAGGGAAAAATCCCACAAGCCTTTCCTGCCGGCCAATTAGTGTTTTGGGTTTTTTTTGAGTAAACCAAAAACAGATCATATAATTTTTCCCCCGCGTTCCGGGGGGGAAATGGCCGGGCCCCATAATATTTAAAATAATTTTTTGACAAGGGTTTTTTAAAAATTTTTTTTTTTTTTTTTTTCAGAAAGTCAACAAAACAGGGGTTTGTCAATTCCTGAATCTGAAACGAATTTTTGGCGCAAAATTTCACAAATGGGAAAAAGCATTTTTTGTTTGTCCCTTTTTATTAAGGGAAAATATATTTGGGGTTTTTTGCTAATACACCAAAAACCCACAAAAAGGGGTTTTGCAGATATAAAATTATATATAACTTAAACTTATATATAAAAATAATATAATTATATATATATATTTTCATATATACATTATATACATATATACACAAACATATTTTAAAATTTCCCAAAATGAATACATACCCTACATAAAAACCTCCCCTTTTATATTTTATATATATAGATTTTAAAAATATATATATAATATATATTTTATATGTGTGTGTGTGTGGGGTGTGTGTTGGGGTGTGTGTGGTGTGTTTTGAGTGTGTGTGTTTTTGTGTGTGTGGTGTGTTGTGTGTGTGGTGTGTTTGGGGTGTGTGTGTTTTGTGTGCGTGTGTGTGGTGTGTTTTTGTGGGGTGTGTGGTGGGGTAGTGTGGTGTGTGTTATGGGTAAATATATACCCTAAAATATATATACATACACACACACTCACACACAAACACAAAACACCCCCTATCATAATATTTTAATTTTTCTTATATATATATTATATATATATATTATATATAATATAAAATCATATATATATGGTTTTATATACATACTAATATATGGGAATATATGTATATATATATATATAAAATTTATATATATATTTTATATATATTTTTTCAAAAATTATTATATATTTATATTTTATATTATTATATTAAAAATATTTGGGGTGTGTGTGTGTGTGTGTGTGTGTGTGTGGGTGTGTGTGTGTGTGTTTTGTGTTTTTGTGTGTGTGTGTTGGGTTTTTGTATATTATATATATTATTTTTTATAAAATAAATTTTATACAACATAAAATATATATTATATACATTAAAATATTTTAAAAATTTATATATATCCCCAATATTTCCCTTTACACATATATATTTCCAAAGCAAAATATAACCCCATATGTGGTGTGTGTAATTTGCACCCATACCCCCCACCCACCCACACACCCCCAACCCCCCCACCCCCCACCCCCCTTTAAAATTTTTTATCTATTTTTATATATTTTAAAACATTATATATATAAAATTATCTTATAAAAATTAATATATATATTTAAAAATATTCATTATAATTATTATATAAAATATATATATTTTATATTTTTTAATAGTTTTAATTCTTTATTTTTTTATTTATTAATTGTTTTATTATTTTCTATATTTTATTTATTTTTTTATTGTGTGTGTGTGGTGTTTTGTGTGTTTGTGTTTTTTGTGTGGTTTTGTGTGTGGGGGTGTGTATGTGTATATATACACATATTGTTATTTTTTTTGTATATATGTTTAAAATATGTTATATGGGATATTTATGTATACATGTTATAAAAAAAAAGATTTATTATTTATATATATTTATATATATTATAAAATTTTATATTTAAATGTTTGTGTGGGGTGGGGTGGGGGGTTTTTTTTTGTTTTATAATATAATATAAAATTATTTTAGAATTAAAATTTATTTTATATTTTTTTTAATTTTTTCCCCTATTTATAATTTCTTATTATTATTTACTTTATTAAATTTTTTGTGTGTGGGGGTGTGTGTGTTGTTGGGGTGGGGTGTGTGTGTTTTGTGTTTGTGTGTGTGGGTGAAAGGGGTATGTGTGTGTGTGTGTGTTGGGGGGTTTTTGTGTGTGGGGTTGGTGTGTGTTTTGTTGGGGTGTGTGTGTGTGTGTTTTTGTGGTGGGGTTTGGGTGTGTGTTTTGTTTTGTGTTGGTGTGTG
>NC_051386.1:38327360-38329860 GCF_015228065.2 Penaeus monodon | reverse complement strand
CCATGCTCACTGTAATATGAGTTTATTTATTGTATTTACACACAGATGGCTCTACAAATGCCTAGTCACCAAGGAGTCAGTTATTAGTCCTACCTATGTCACCTGTTTGCCCTCTTCCTTGATTTTTGGAAGTGCCTTTTGTATTGTCTCATTGTCTTTAACATTACCAAGACTTTAATTACAGTTTAATAATCATAATATCAATAAGAATAATAACAGTATTGACATCAATAGTATCAGAAAGAAAAGCACATTTTCCTGGCAATTCAAGGAATGGGGAACTCAGGATCGGTCATTAGGGCATACTGCTAGTCTCGTTGCTGGCTGAGAACATGTGGTGCCATCTGTATGTAACAAAATTCACACACAAAAAAGGGGCATTACATAAATCTGTAGTGTTTGGGTTAAGCAGTACACACTAGCAGTTATAAATTAGCATTTCGAAACTCAATACAATGCATACTACACTGATTAATCCTCTTTACAGTTATTTGTTTTACACTAGAGATGAGTGTTGTACACTCGAAATGTTTGTGTTTTTGAAAACAAAGAAAAAAGAAGTAATGAAGTTCTTTTAACACTGGTCCTGAGGTTCACTTATATATATATATATATATATATATATATATATATATATATATATATATATATATATATATATATATATATATAACATCAAACACACAAACAAACACACACACACACAACACACATATACAATATGTATATATACACAGTATATATATATATATAATATATATATATATATATATATATATATATATATATATATATATATATATATATACATATGTGTATATAGATATGTAAGTTGTAAGTAGTGTACGGCTGCGCACTCGCCAACTCTAAGGCCAGGACTATGATCATCCTCGGGCGCCAAATGGTTGAGGCCGGGTCTTGACCATGCCACATGCTTGCTTCTTCTACCACGAAATAAAGGAAGTAGGGAAATGTGATGCCATTGACTCGGATGAGACGCCGCTTCCAACGAAGCGGGCACACTCACTGTGTACCCGCGTAAGGCTGCCGCTTCGCCCGCCTTGCGCCTCGCTCACTAGACTCGAGTGCGCCATCACTTCATTATCCCCCCCCCCCCCAAGATCTTGGGCTATCAAGATCTCCATTTTATTATTATTATTATTATTATTATTATTATTATTATTATTATTATTATTATTATTAGGGGTGCACACCTCTGCGCACCCGCACGAGGCTGGCGCTTCAAGACTCAAGTGTGTTTACGGACGAATATGAACTTGCTTATTTTTATGATCATAGGACGTATTTTAAACCATGTGTCATTACTTGGATATCGTTGAAGTCGGGAAGCAAAAAAAAGAAAAAAAAAGAAAAAAAAAAAAATTAAAGATTTGTTTATTTTCCAAGTCAAATACCGTAAATATGTACCGTCCAAAATGCACAATTTTCGCTTAAGCTGTGTATTACCAGTTTTTCTAAGTATCCTTTTCCTAGTCTTTTTTTCTATTATTCTATCTCTTCGGCGACGCTTCCAAAGCGTCATAATAGCCCCCTGGGGGGCGTAATGGTCGTTACATTGTGTTTTTTTCTCTCTCCCTCTCTTTTCATGTTTTTTTGGGTCCTTTGGCTTGTTTGGAATGCCGGACCATTGGGTTGATGGTCCGACACTTATTTTGCATATCTTCTTTTCGCGCCATGCCAGGGGCATGGCCTGAGGGTCTCTTTCGGGGTATAAGTACCCATGGATTTGAGAGGGGAGGAAGTTCGGTCCTGACTTCTATTGTGTACTGTGGTCCCACTTTCGGTGTTTCTGGTGTACTCTCGCTTAGTGGATTTACCTAGCTTCGCGCCAGGATTTGCCGAGTTCGTGTCTCCACAAGATAAGTTTTATTTAATGGTTGTGTGTAGGAGACACCTGGTCTCTTTTGGACTTAGGCGTGTGACACACTACATTACCATATGTAGGGTGCACTCTTTCACTATGTCCAAAAGCAGCACTCCAGCACTTTGTGAAGTCAAAGTGTCAGAGTACAAAAGGACCACATCATATAGAAGGAACACTGCGTAAGGATCCGTACTTCCAGTGTTCCATTCAATGTTTTTAAACTGAGTCAACACATAGTTTTCTTTCCTCAGCTCGAGGATCCGTACCTCCAGGGAGGATTTTTTTTTTTAAAAATCTCGCCCATAATACTTCCGGGGCCATTTTACTTTTTACTTTCTTTTACTTCGTCTTGATACCTGCCTGACCTTGTGGGTGTCAGGCAGTCCATGATCTTGTGGCCCCTTTGGTGTTATTTCTTTTATTTTGCCTTCGACGCTAAATTATATTTCTTACACCATTTTTTTGTGTTTACACAAGTATTTTTATTCAGAGTTTATCAGCACTAATTCTTTTTTTACGTTAATCTCCATTTTGGGTTGGAGATTAACTTATTCATATTAGGGATTGGTATGTGTTCGTGCTAACACTCTGAGTAAAATTACTTACAGAGTCGGG
>NC_051386.1:38317360-38322360 GCF_015228065.2 Penaeus monodon | reverse complement strand
ATATAATTATCACTGTTATTTGCATCATTATCGATCATTATTGCCAGTGCTATTGTTACTGTTAATGTTTTATCATCCCCATCATCATCACCAATATTATCACTCTTATTAATGATATTATTAGTTTATATCATTATATTATCATTACTATTATCTATTATTCATTATTATTATCACTTATTATTATTATTATCATAATAATAATAATAATAATAATTATTATTATTATTATTATTATTATTATTATTATTATTATTATTATTGTTGTTATTATTATTATCATTGTCATTGTTGTTGTTGTTTTAATAATAATAATAATAATAATAATAATAATAATAATAATAATGATAATAATAATTACAATAATTATAATAATTATAATAATTATTATTATCATTACTATTATTATTATTGTTATTATCATTACTATTATTATCATTATTGTCATTATCATTATTATTATTATTCCCACCATTATTACTATTTATAGCATTATTGTCTTTATTATTATTATTATTATTATTATTATTATTATTATTATTATTATTACTATTACTGTTATTATTATTAGTATTGATATCATTTTTATTGTCATTATTTTTTTATTCATTATTATTATTTTTATTATTATTACTATTATTATCATAATTACTGCTTTAACACTGCTACTGTCATTATTATTGTAATTATTATTATTATTATTAGCAACCTCTCCATGAAAGGTCTCCCGAAGGTACACAAGCCAGGCGTACCGATGAGACTGATAATCTTTGGCGTCGGCAGCGTTCCCTGCCGTTTGACTAAACCCGTCTTTGATCACCAATGATTCCCACCTGAGCTCCCTTGACTTCATGAGAATGCAGGGTATTAAAAAGCTGGCTAGTTTTGAGAGTCACAGGTTCCGTGACGTATGATCAACTTCCGCTGCCGAAAAATGACTTCGTAAAATCAATGAATTTGTGCGTGGAGTTCGGAAACTTCGAGTTCGCAGGGAAAAAATATCAACAGATTAGTGATCTTGCCAAGGGCTCTTAGCGCAGCCCTGGCCAGCCTCTTCACTGAGATGCTGGAGAGGGATCACGACTGATATTTTACTTGGCTTCGTTACGTAGATGGTAACGTCGTCATCGTATCTAGAAGAAATTACGCAGCTCAGCTCCGTCCACGAATATGTCCAGTTTATAGGGGAGAAAGAGAATTATAAATAACCTTTCCTGGACACTGATTATATCCACTAATACTCCGACCATAATGATAAAACAAAATCTGAGATTGTAATTCGTTTCTTCCTCAGAGCACTGACGATTTGCAGCCCTGAATTCCTTGAGGCAGGAATTGCTTATGTAATTGGTTCATTCATGAAACATAAGTATCCTTCTAAACCCCAGAAAGAAGGCGGATAACATGATAACAAGATCAGACCCTGCACCTACTTCAAATTTTCTCATATTACTGCCATATAACATTTCTGAGGCGATCAGAAATCAGCTAAAATCGCTAGCACATCCGGTGAAAAGATACATGACAAAGATACGCGACAAAACTCCGCCCGCAAACAAACCCGTGTTTGTGTTGTATATAGCACAGCCTGCAGCAGGTGCAATAAAGCATATTATAGTGAAGCAGGACATGGTTTCCACACCAGGATCAGCGAACATCGAGTCGACGTCCGTCACCATGGAATTTCAAACGCCATGGTGCATGTTGATAGAGCTGGACATCGACCGAAGTGGAAGGGAGCAGAAATAATACATGGAGGATTGAACAAACAGAAAAGAAAAATAATGGAAGCTGCATATATCGCGATGGAGCTTGAAATTATCCAAGATCGCAGAAAATTATGCGGGTAACGAGTAATAGGTCACGGTCGCAAAGCGGTTCGGCAGCTCTGATGCACTTCTGATCTCCAATCTCGCCGATGTATATATTTCCGACGAAGATCTAATCTAAACTAGTTAAATAATTGTTAGCATAATTGTTATTATTAGCGTTATCACTATAATTATAATAATTTTTTATGATATTATGATAATGATTATGAGTATCATCTCTTTTGTCTATTATTATTATCATCTTTGTTGCAGCATTAATCGTCACCAGGAATTATTATTATCATCATTCTTCTTCTTCTTCTTCTTCTTCTTCTTCTTCTTCTTATTATTATTATTATTATTATTATTATTATTATTATTATTATTATTATTATTATTATTATTATGATAATAATAATAATCATCATCATCATTATTATTTCTTCATCACTATTATCAGTTTTATCATTATTGTAATGATAATAATAATAATAATAATAATAATAATAATAATAATAATAATAATAATAATAATAATAATAATTAATTATTATTATTATCATCATTATTATGGTGATAATGATGATGATGATGATTATTATTATTGTAATTACTACTATCATATATATACTATTCTTCTTATTATTATTTTCATTATCATTTTCATTTTATTTCATTATCTTTATCATTATCATTATCATTATTATTCCTGTTCTCATTATTATCAGTATTATTCATGTTATCATTATTAGTATTAGTATTAATAGATTAGTAGTATTAGTAGTACTATTATAATTATTGTTGTTTTTGCTGTTGTTGTTTTTTATAATTATTGCAATTATGATTGGTTATGATTGTTTTTTTGTTTTCTTCTTCTTCTTCTATTATTTTTTATTTTTTTTTCTTCTTATTATTATTTTATTATAATTATCATTATTATTATTATTATTATTTCATTATTATATTATTATTATTATTATTATCTATATATCATTAGTATTATTATTGTTATTATTATTATATTATTATTATTATTATTATTATTATCATTATTTTTATCATTATCATTATTATTATTATTATTATTATTATTATTATTATTATCATAAATAATAATAATGATGGTAATAATAATAATAATTATTATTATTTTTGTTACTTTTAATATACATTTTTTTTATTATCATTATTATTATTTATGTTATTACCATTACCAACCTATTGTTTTCATTATGATCACGATTATTGTTATTATAATTTCTACATTATTATTGTTATTATCATTTCTACATTATTATTATTATCTTTGTAATTGATATCATTATTACTATTATTTTAACTTTTTTATTGTTATTACTTCTAATATTGCCATTATTATTATTATTATTATTATTATTATTATTACCTTATTATTTTTTTGGTTTAATATCATTACTATTATCTTTATCATAATCATTGTTATTATTGTTATTATTCTTATTAACTGAATTATTATTACTATCATTATTATTTTTATTATTATCATTATTATTATTATTGTTGTTTTGTTATTATTATTATTATTATTATTGTAATTATTATCATAATAATAATAATAATAATTATTATTATTATTATTGTTGCTATTATCTTCATCATCACCATCTTCATTTATTTTAAATATAATAATTGTTCTTATTATCATCATCGTCATCGTCATTATTATATCATTATTATTATTATTAATTCATTGTTATCTTTATTATTACTATTTTATTACTATCATATATATAATAATACATAATATATATAATAATAATATATATAATAATATTATTATTATTATTATTATTATTCTATTATCTTCATCATCACATTTCAATTTATTTTAAATATAATATTTTCTTCTTTTTTCATCATTCTGTCTATCGTTCTTCTTCATCAGTATTATATTTTATTAGTAATTGTCATTGCTTGTTATCATTATGTATTATTATTATTATTATTATGTATGATGATGATAATGAAGATGATGATGGCTATGATGATGATGATTATAATATAATATCATTATGATTATTATATATTATTATTATATTATTATTATTATTATTATTATTCATATAATTATTATTGTTACTATTGTTTTTTTTTTTTTTCTTTTTTTTTCTTTTTTTATTTTCTTTTTTTTCTTCTTATTATTATTATTATTATTGATATTACTAGTATAGTATTATAATATGTTTATTATTATGATAATTATATTTCATTGCTATTATTATTATTAGTATTAGTATAGTATAGTTAGTATACTTGTATTTATTTTATTATTTTATTGTTATTATTATCATTATATTATTTATTCATTATTATTTATTGATTAATTATTGTTATTATTATTATTATTGTATTTATTTTTAATTATCATTATTATGTGATTGATTTTGTTTTTTATTTATTATTCATTAGATTATTGATTTATTATTATTATTATTATCATTATTATTATTATTATTATTATTATTGTTATTATTATTATTTTTTTATATTATTAATATTATTATTATTATTTAATTATTGTTACTATTATTATAATACATTATTATTTTTATATTGCTTTTTTTAATATTATCATTACTATTATCAAAAGAATTATTATTGTTATTTTTGTTATATATATATTTTGTTATTGTTTTTATTTTTGTTATTAGCATTACTGTTATTATTATTATTTTATTATTATTATTATTATTATTATGATTATTATTATTGTTATTATTTTTACTATTATCATCAACATCAGGCGTACTTTCCGGGTAGGCGCATGGAACATCCGGTCCTTGCGGCAGGATTAGCGGTTACCTCTGCTATCACGGGAGCTGAGGCTACTGGGAGTTGAAGTGGCTGCCCTCTCAGAGGTGAGAAGACCTGGTAGCGATAACGATCAGTGTGAGTGGGTACACCTACTACTGGTCGGGCCGCAGCGATGGTCACCACCTCCAGGGTGTAGCCATAGCCATCTCCAGCCGACTTCAGCCCTCGGTAGTTGAGGTGACACCGGTTGATGAGCGTATTTTGGCATTGAGACTGAAGCATGCTTTTGGCTTCATGTCTCTTATTGCTGTATACGCCCCTACCGATGTATATAAAATTGATGTGAAAGAGGCGTTCTACGCCAAACTCGCATCTGTGCCAGACAATTGCCCCCGG
>NC_051386.1:38284860-38287360 GCF_015228065.2 Penaeus monodon | reverse complement strand
TAATGCTGCTGCTGCTGCTGTGATGATGATGATGATGATGGTTATGATGATATTTATGATCACGATAATGACAATTATATATATACAATGATAATAACGATGATGATGATGACGATGATGTGATGATTATGTTTATGATAAAAAAAGCGATAATGATAATAACAATGATAATAATAAGGATAATGATAATGGTTATAATCATTATCGTAATAATAACCATCATAATGAAAATAATGATTATAATGATAAAGCAAAACAACAAAATTAAGAATAGAAATGAAAGTGCAGAGGCTGTATGGCGTTTTATAAAATGTACAATGAGGAAACAGATCAATCTATAAGAATCACATATTTATGATTATATTATGATTCTATTAGTGTTTCGTCTCTCTGTCAGTCTGCCCGTTTGCATGTTACGGTTACACTTTACGTCCGAAATATCCCATGTGACTACCTCATCATTTTGAAGTAAGGTAAGAATCTTTTGCGTGAATGAAATTTCTCATCACTGCAGTTTCATATCACTCCATCATTATCGTCATCATCATCATCACCTTTACCTTCACCATCATCATCACCATCACCATCATCATAATTATCATAATTATCTTTTTATTTATCTATTTATATTTGATACTGTGGTATGAGTTGCCCGGATTTCGCTTTCGCCAATCAATTAGGCTTTCTTTAAATCATTTTCTTCTTTAACTTAGTTGCTTTATCTCGGAGTGGGTGAACCAAATATTCCCAAACAGGAGTTCTGATTCAAGCCGAGTTTGGTGATATAGGTAGATAGAGTGGTCTCTGGTAGGGAAGTTGTTGTATTTTTCCTCCGTTTTGTTCACGAATTGGGCAGTCAATGATATAGTGTATTAGGGGTTCAGTGACATTAGTCTGGCAGTGGTCACTCTTTCTCTCTATTCGCTCTGCATTTTCCCAATTGTATTTGCATCCCATTCGGAGTTAGTGTATAATTACTGCTTCTTTTCTGGTCATAGATCTTGGAATGGATATGTGGCTGTAATCGGTGGCATTGTGATATTAGTCTTAGGGGAGCCAGTTTGGGCCCAAACTTGATGGAATTTTTCAAATGTGGTATCCAGTTTGTTATGCATGGACGTTTATTTGACTGAGACTTGGCTTTACAGGTAAGCAATTAATCTGACTAAGAGTACCTTTGCCAGCACTATCTGCACGTTCGTTGTTTTCTAGACCTATATGGCTACGGATCCACATTAGTTTGATGGCTCTACCTTGTTCATGGAATTGTTGGACCTCGGTATGAACTCTATGTTCTCTGGGGAGGATTTTGCTTTAAATCTTGTAAGCGTCTGTGATGTTTGGTAGAAGGTTAAGTGTCACCAGAGAGTTCAAGACTTCAACAAATATCGCTTGTATCTGAGTCAGTGTCGGAGTCTACATATCTGAGTATATCATCATCATTAATTTTTCTTTCTTTTTTTTCTTTTTCAGGTATGTGTATAACCGGAGGAGAACCATCATTGGATGAGATGATGTAACTTGGGGCTATCTGAGGTAAGCGTAATTTAAGGTCATTATTGGTGAGTTCTTGATGATCTTCGGTTTTTCTAGTATTGCAAATATTTCTGTTTCTTGTGTCTTTCTCTTGAGATGCTCTTTCACTATCAAATGATCTGTTTGGATCTGAGGCTGAGGTTAGTGTTTCTGCACTTTTGTCATTTGGGTTCGCCATCATTTGGGTCTCTGTGGGGGACTTAGAGAGTTTCTCTGAAGTTTTGTCTTTTGGATTGACTCTATTTATTTATAACTTAGAGCAGGATACGATAACATTGGTTACAATGTAATTTATAAGAGTCTTGTCAACCTGTCTTCCTACCAGAAGTAATCCCGTATGTAGAGTATTGAAGAAGAAGGTGGCCACAGTTGGAGCAGACTTTTGGGGGAAGATTTATGATAGTGAGGAATGGTGGAAAGATTAGCTGAAATATTTTAGTCTTTCGAGGTTCATTTGAGGAGTTAGCTTTTGATTGTTTAGAGTTGCCCCCCAACGAGATTTGGTTGATGCATCCTTGCAGAAACCCCTTCATCTATTTTCAGACGTTTTAACCTTTTGGTTGGAGTTCCAGGTAGGATGACCTTCACCACAATGGAGGCATTTTGCTATTGGCTTTTGGGACATCCTTGATTTTTTTTTTTTTATGCAGACATCTGCACAAACATCGTATCACAGGGTGGTCAGATCTTTGACACTTAGAACATCTGGAGGTTCTGGGTAATTCTTTCTAAGAGGGAACGTCCTGAATATGCAAAGGCTAATTTCTTTAAATACAGTTACCAGAACTTGCCTAGTTTTTTTCTTGGAAGATCTAACTTTCAGCCGTGAGGCACGATGAGTACATGTTTTTGATGCGTTCCAAGGGAAATCAAAATGGGTAACCATCTATCTTTTATTGGACTATATTTGGACTATATATATGCACATACATACATGCATGCATACATATATACATACATACAT
>NC_051386.1:38264860-38269860 GCF_015228065.2 Penaeus monodon | reverse complement strand
CTCACGGCAAACGATTTTGTCCCAGACAATTTTCCCCCCTTCACTTCCTCGTGCTGTGCGACTGAGGGAGAGGGAGAAGAGCTGCGCCTCGGGGGATGCCGGGCGACTGAGACGGGGGAGTTGGGGGGAGGGGGAGGCTGGGAGCAAGGGCGAGGGCGAGGGCGGTGCGCACGAGGGGAGCGAGCGGCCTGACGGGTAGCGTTACATCTCAAAGGGGGAAAGAGGGTGGGGGGAGAGGAGGGGGGACGGGGTGGCCGGGTGGGGGAAAAGGAGGGGAGGGGGCGCCTGGCATTTTAAGATTAGCAAGGAAGGAAAAAAATGAGGAAGAAGCAAAATTTGTCAGAGAGGAGGATTGGCGAATGCACGTCTAAAAATGTAGAAGACTGAGAGAAACATATAAGAATTAGGAAAGAAAAAGGCTGGATGAAATTGTTACATATTGGCGTGTATTTCTTTTAGGTATTAGTAACTATAGGGAATATGGCGATATGATTTTGATTATCCCATTACCAGTATAATCATTATTAGACAGGTAAATAAACCAAATTTAATCCTCAAGGAAAAACTTCTTTCCTCCAGCAAAAATTTGCTTAGAAAATTCGAAACCCTTTTACTTCTTTTTCAGGGTAAAAAAGGTGGCCTTAAGTGAAATTTGAATTTTAATATATAAACCCCGTTTCTCCGGGGATGAAAAGTTACCCATCTCTCTACATCATCAACTCCATCACGAATATCTTTTTGTTATTATTTTAAATTATTTCATCGTCAATATGTATAACATATTTTTTCTTTATCATCATTATCATAACTTATGATCTTCACTTTCTATGTTTATCATTATCATTACTGTTTTTATCCTTTTCATCGTAATAGCAATCATAATCTTTATTATACTGACTATTGTTACTTATCACTGGAAGTCATTAATACGTACCCATTGAAGGCAAAGGCCTCTCGCTTCCAAGTTCAAATATTGCGAACAAGGCATCTTCTTAACCTCTTCGAAACAGTAAAAGAAAACCGAATCATACCATTACCATTATCATTATCATTTACATATACAATTTATATATATATAATATATATATATATATATATATATATATATATATATATATTATATTATATATACCCACACACACACCAACACACACTAACACACACACACACAACACACACACACCACACACACACACACAACCACACCACACACAACACAAAACACACACACACACCACAAAAAATATATATTTTATTATATTATAAAATTATATATGTAATATTTTTTATTTATTTATTTATGGCAGTCATCCAATATATACATATATATAAAATATATATATATTATATATATATTATATATATATATATTATATATATATATTTGATAGATAGATAGATAGTAGATAGATAGACAGATAGACAATACATATATAAAGTACACAGACAACCCACACAAACACACCATGGTGATATAAAATATATTGATCACCACACAAGTGTGTGTGTGTATACACACGCACACAAAAAGGTTGTGTGTTACACACGAAACAAAAGTTTGTGTGTGATACACACCACACGGGGGCCACGCAACGCCCCCACCCCCCAAACACGCAAATTTATTATATATTAAAAATATAATATATAAAAATATAATATATATAAAATAAAATATAATTATTAAATATATTAAAATAATAATTATTATTTTAATAATATATAATTATATATAAAAATATTATATATTATAAAATATATATATTAATATATATATATATATTAATATATATAATTTATAATATAATTATTTATTAACTATATTATAATTATATATAAATATAAATAATATATATATATTATAATTATAATAATATTATATAATATATAATATATTATATATATATTATAAAAAAAAAAAAAAAAAAAAATATTATTTTAATATATAATAATATATATATATAATTAATAATTTTATATAAACAAAAACACACACACAACACACACACACAAATATATTTATAATTTTTTTTTTTTTAATTTTAATGTCTGACCCCCACACATATATTTTTATATTTTCTCTTTAACGGGGGGTTTCCTTTCCCCGGGTCCGGGGTTACAGTTAATTTTTCCATTTTTGGGTTGGGGCCTTCTTGGGGTGGTTTACCCCTGGTAGGGCCAAGGGGGTTTTTTTTCCCAAGGGAAAGTGGGGGCCCGGGGTAAAACCTTGAAACTCAAATTTCGTGACAGCTTTATGGCTCCCCTTGGCCCCCGGGCCTTTTAAATAATAATTTTAATTTAAAAAATTTATAATTAAATTAGATTTTGAAAGTTTATTATTAATTAAATTTAAATAATATATTATATATATATAATATATATATATATATATATATTTTATATATATATATTATAATTATTAATAATATTTTAAAATATATATATATATAATTTAAAAATTAATAATATATAAATTATTATTATATTTATATATAAAATATTTAAAATATATATAATAATAAAAATAATTAAAAATTTAAAAAAAAAAAAAAAAAAAAAAAAAACACACAAAACAAAAAACACACCAAATATATATAATTTAATAAAAAAAAAATATTTTTAAAAAAAAAAAAAAAAAAAAAAAAAAAAAAAAGTGTTGGTTGGGGGTTTTTTTTTTTTTTTTATATTTTTATATATAATATATATTTATATATAATAATATATATATTATATTATTTTATTAAAAATTATAAAATTATAAAATTTTTATATGTGTGTGTGTGTGTGTGTGTGGTGTGTGTGGTGGGAAAAGGGTTTTTTTTATTTATATATATAAATATAATTATTTTTCATATATATATATATAATATAATATATATATTATAAAATTTTTTATATATATATAAAAATTTTAATATTTTTTGTTTTTTGTTTTTTTTATAAAAAAAAAAAATAAAAAAAACAAAAAAAACCCAAACACAAAAATATAATATATATATATATATATATTTTAAAATATATAACTATATATAATAATAAATATATATATATAATATATATAAAATTATAAATATATACATAAATACAAAATGTATATACATATATATATGAAATATATATATAAAAATATAAAAATTATATATAAAATATATAATAAAAATTTTATATTTTTATATTATATTAATATATAACATATAAATATCTATCTTTTCTATCATCTATCTATCTATCTATCTATCTATTATATATATAATATATATATATATATTTTATTTTAATATATATAATATATAATTAAATGTGTGTGTGTGTATAGTATATATAAAAATATAAAACATTTTGGGTTTTTTGGGTATTTTATATATATATATATATTATTATTTTATATATATATATAAAAAAACTTTATTTTATATTTAAATATTATTAAATTATATATATATATTTTTATATATAAAATATATATATATATATAATATATTTTAATGCGTGTGTGTGTGTGTGTGTTTGTGTGTGTGTGTGGGGTTGTGTGTGTGTGGGGTGTTTTGTGTGTGTGTGTGTGTGTGGGTGTGTGTATACCACGCACACGAAACGCACACACCACACCCCACAACACACACCCAAAACCCCACACACAAAACACACACACACACACACACACACACACACACACACACAAACACAAGCAAAACACAAACACACACCACATATAAAATTATATATATTAATATATTATTTATTTTATATATTTACATATATGTATATATATATATACATATATATTTTAATTTTTTATATATGATTTTTTTTTTAAACAATATTATATATATATATTAATATAAAAAAATATATAATATAAAATTTTATTATTTGTATTAATGGATGATAGTAGATTTATATATATATTTTTATATATTATATATATATTTTATATAATTATAATAAAAAATATCTATCTATCTATCCATCTATATCATTTTTATATAATTATTTTATATATATATAGAATTATATATTATAATAATATATATAAAATAATATAATTCTATCTATGAAATCCACTATAACATATATATACATTATATATATATATATAATATATTTTAATTTTATATATATATAAAAATATAATATATTTTGTATTAAAATTATATATAAAATTTTTAAATATATAAAATTATTATATTAATAAAAATATAATATATATATATAAAAATATATATATACTACACACACCCCACACCAAAAAAAACACAAAATATATTATAATATAAAAATATAATATATATATATATTTTAATCTATATATATATATATATATATATATATATAAAAAACATACATACTATTTAAAATATATATAAAATTAATATAATATATATTATATATATATATTTAAAACATTTTTTAATTCTATCTATCTATCTATGTATCTATCTTTATATATGCATATAAATTAAAAATATGTGGGGTGTAAACATATAATAATATATATATATTTTATATATATATATATTTAAAATTTTATATAATATATATATATGTATATATATATATATAAAAAATTATTATCGGGATAATATTAAAATAATATATATATAAAAAAATATATATACCTATATATATAATATATATTTTATATATTTTTATATAAATATATATATATAAAATATATATATAGAATAGATAGATAGATAGATAAAAAATATTATGTATACATTATTACATATATATATATATTTTATATATATTATTATATAAAATTATATTACTATATAAAATTTTATTTTTATATAATATATATATTTTTTAATATAATATATTTTATAAAATAAAACATACACCCCAAAACACCCCACACACACACACAAAAACCCCAAAACACACCCCCCTACACCCCGCACACACACCCCACGCACGGCACGAAACAAAACCACAAAAAATATCTATCTTTTTACTCCCCATCTATTGTTAAATTGCACACAAAAACCCACAGACACACA
>NC_051386.1:38257360-38259860 GCF_015228065.2 Penaeus monodon | reverse complement strand
TGTGTGGGTTTTGTGTGGGGGTGGTTTGTGTGTGTGTGTGGGTGTTTTAAATATATGTATTAATGCATAACACAAAACACACACACACACCCCACACGCACACACCACACACACACACACAAACACACACACCCCACACACACCACACACACACACACACCCCACACATAATATATATATAATAATATATTATATATATATATATATATTATACAATATATATATATATATATGTATAATATATATATTTACTATATAATATATATAAAATATATAATATATATACAACACACAAACACACACAAACACACACACACACACACAATCAAAAACACACAAACACAAAAAACACAAAAACAAAACACCCACACACACACACACACACACACCACACATACACACACACAACACACACACCAAATATATAAAAGATATATATAATTAATAAAATAAAATATATTATTATATAAAAATTTTACACCACACACCACACCCCAAAGCACACACACACACACACACACAACACACACACACACACACACCCACAAAACCGACACAACCCCACACACACACACCACCCAAATTTATATAATATATGTTTGTGTGAGTGTGTTTTTGTGTGGTTTTGTGTGTTTGTGTGTTGGGGTGTGTGTGTTTGTGTTGGGTGGTGGGGTTGTGGTTTGTGTGGTGTGTGTGTTTTTGTGTTTGTGTGGGGGTGTGTGTGTGTGTGGTGTGTGTGTGTGTGTGGGGGTGTGTGTGTGTGTGAGGTTGTGGGGTGCTATATATTTTGTGTGTATATATAAAACCATATAAGATGGTTAAAAGATAGGGTGGTAGGTATGTGTGTGTGTGTGTGCACCAAAATATTCAAGTCAAAAACAATAGATTTAATAATCTATAAAGCAGTCCATCAGGGAAAAAACGCATTCTTTACACCCCTGGATCTTTTTGGCTTTTTGAAAAAATTTTCCCGGGGGAGGCAACCCCCCCACCATTCGCCGTGGGGAAAAGATGAACCCCTATTTATGTTTTACAAATGTATAAAAGGTACGAACGAGAATGAATATCTTCACAATACAAAAGATGTATTTGATCGGGTTTCGATTATATCTTCTGTGCGCTGAATGGCTGATGCATCGTCGCGCTCCCCGGCGATTCCACGCAGATATATCTCCGCGCTGAAGGGCCTCCGCGACAACAAGACCATCGTCATCACCCAGACTGATAAAGGTGGGGAGTAAGTTGTTTTTGGACCCCAAAAATGACTATAAAACTTAAAAGAAAAATTTTCTTTCCAATGCTTCTGTTTTTTCAGGAAAGTAACGAAGGTGAGGGGAAAATGGAAGCTGCCCGGTTTAAGAGGAAGGCGAGGGGTTACTCCTGCATTTAGCCGAAAGGGAAATGCCTACTTCACCTGCTGGAAAAAGCCCCCCCTAAACCCCCATGAAGGTCCCCCGAAGGAAAACCCAAACCAGGGGTAAAAGGGGGGGGAACCATCACCTCTGGTATTGGCAAACGTCCCTATCCCTTTCTAAGTTTTTGGGTAAACTGTCTCCGGGGCTATGGGGGTCATCAGTGGGTTTCCCCCCTGAAAAAATTCCGGGGACCCCCAATTTTAAAAAAACCCCCCCCCCCTCCTTTTAGGATCCGGGGGCAAAATAAAATGCATGCCGTTTTTTACGTAAAAAAACCTCTTTACCAATGTAAACCCCCAACGGAGGGGTCGGGGGGGTCCCCAGCCCATGACAGACAAATTCCGCTGTCGAGACATCCTTCGTTCACCTAGTGAATTATGCCCTGGGCTTCGGGTGCTTTCGAATTTGCTGGGGAAGAATGCCAGCAGATTATGGTTTTCGCCTGGGGCTCCCCCCCCGATTTTCCGCCATGGCCCGCCTTTTTTATGGAACGCGGGTAGGGTAAAAACAGGCAAAATAATCGGGAACCTTCAAATTTGGTTCGTTTTCGTAGAGATTCCTCGCATTGTTCCCAAAAGGCTACAAATAAACATGATTCTATCCATTATTACTATACCCACAGTAACAAAACAAAATTTTCTTCCTCAGTGCACTGAGGCTTCCTGGTAATCCTCGGAAAGAAGGCGGAGAACATACTCGCAAGATCTTTTAATAATGTTCTCTATTACCGCCATGTAGCATTTCCCCCCGCGATCAGCACTACCTCGGAAGGACCGTGAGAATCGCCAGTACCCCCCCCCTGGAAAAGATACATGTTAATACAGCAGGAAACACCCGAAAGCAAACCCCAAAATTGTTGGGATATGGTTATCTGCAACAAAAGCATACAGCATACCCTTTGGGAAATAGGGCCCTGGTTTTTGCACCAGGGTTTCGAAAAATCCCACTGACGGACTTCCAAATCCATGGTGGACATGTAGATGAACCGGGCATCTACCAACTGGAAAGGAAACAGAAATAAATCCATGGAGGACTGAAAGACCAAAAAAAAAAATTATGGAAGCCGCATACATCGCGACGAAAAA
>NC_051386.1:38235962-38245962 GCF_015228065.2 Penaeus monodon | reverse complement strand
AAAAATTCAATTTGGAAATGCATCGTGGGTTTTTAAACTAAAAGGGAATGCAGAAAGTGCCAATGGGAAAAACTGGTTTCCCATTACGTGCTAATAAGTTCAAAAAGGTCCCAGTGCTCATCGAGTGTGCCACAGTAGAATGAAACAGGGGTTAAAAAAAAGAATCTTAAATCTCCCCACCAGAATACCAAATTACGAAATCATCAGAAAATGACGAGTCACCATACCCTCCCAAAAGGACGCCGAGTAAAAAATGCCAAATCACAAGGGTTTTATATTTTTTCCCTCAAGTAGTTTTCCCCAAAGGAAAAAGCAAACGCCATATGTAAGTACAGTAATCGAAAATCAAGGGGTTTAAGTTACCATAAAGTGATAAATAAAACACCCCACTCGACAGAAGACCGCCGATAAATTATGCTTTAAACAAGAAAAATTCAAATTTGGGACAAATCGATTGCCGACGCCCAAACCTCGGTCGCAGCCCCTTGGGCGCACCCTGGTAGGCCTGTAACCGCTAAGGAATGGGGGACACCTCCCCAAAAAAATGCCAGAACAAAATCACCTTTTAACTTCTTTTAATTCAAACCCCATCCCCCCCATTCCAACATCGACCAAATCTTCCTCTCCACATCACCCCCCTTTTCCCCTCAACCCCTCTGCTGCAACCCACATTTTTTGCACATAAAAATGAAAGGGAAATCTTTAAGTGGACTGCTTTGTGCGCTAGGCAGACCTGTTCAAAACTTTGTGCACCGGTTTGTGTCTTGTGTCATTGTGGGGTTGAGAGGGAAGAAATACACAACCGCATTAAATATAAGTTGTGCATGTACATTTAATGCATGCGTAATTATCGTAAAAACAAGATGTATAGTATTTTCCCGTGTTTGTACAGGGGGGGTATCCTGTTATCTACATAGATTGTATATTTGTGTGTGTATTAATTTCACATGGGGGATGTAATGTTGGTTGTGGGGTTTGTGTATTAGATATACTTTGGTGTTATGTTTCGTGAAATATAATTTTTTATATATATATATATTTAATATAATTATATATATATATTTTAACAATTATAATTATATATTTATATATATATATATAATTATTATATATAATATTTATATAAAAAACTGATTAAGTGGGTTTTATATATTTAATATAAATAATATTTTATATATATTATAATTCTAAAATGTTTTTATTATTTTAAATATTATAATATATACATATTTATATTTATAATATAATATATAATATTATATATATATATATATTATATATTGTGTGTGTGTGGGGTGTGTGTGTGTGTGTGTGTGTGTTGTGGTGTTGTGTGTGTATATGTGAGGTATGCATATGTGTTGTACGTGTGTATTGTTGTATGTGTATGATATGTGCATTGTATGGTTATAGGTATTTTTTTTAGTTTTTGTGAAATCTAATATGGGTATGTAAGGTGTATCATTATTGTGGGTGAAAAAACGTTACTCATAAGGTAGTGTGATGTACATGTGCGAAAGAAAAGGTATGGCTATATTGTGTATGATAGTATAAGTATGTGTACAAGATATGGCGATTGGTGTTCGCATTATGTGGGTGCTTTACACATTAGCCATATGTATGACATAGGTCTATTGGTATGTTGGTGTAGTTGTGTGGGGAAAAATGTATGCATATCATATGCTAGGAGCATATGTAAAGGTGTATACTTCATTGTATGCACAAAAATTAACATATGCGAGACTTAGGGCTTTTGGGGGGAGAACAACAACAATTAGGTGTGCATATGTATAAATAAAATCAGTTTAAAAAAAATCTGCATATCACCTCGATTTAAACCCCCATGCTCGGGGAAGCCCCTGGTCTAGTGAGACCCCCGTGATTTGCTGCTCATTAGTCCCATTAGACAGGGCCAACCCCAAGAAAACTTATCAGGGGTCCCGGCTAAAACACTAAACTCTCAGCAAGATCCCAAAAAAACCCGTAGAGGGGGTGTAATCCTGCTACCTCTCAATCAAAACCCTGAGCAAAAAAGATCGTGGCCCTTTTCCCCTGGAAAAGAAACTTTTGCCCCAATTTATTAAGAACAATAAAAAACTGAATCTGACTTACAGCATACTTGGGGAACCTCTTTTAATAAATGGGGATTTGGGAAAAATTGTGAATTTAGAAGATTAGGCAAAAGAACAAAGATACTAAATGATGGACATGCGCTGTTTGGAGAGGTGAACCAAAAGGGGTGGTTTTTTATTTACAAACCTTTAAAAAAAATTTCCTGGAATTCTATGTTAAGGAAAAAAGAATGGCTTCAGTAAAAAAAAAAAAAAATTTAGGACAGCTTAAAGTTTGTTCAAGGCTATGCTCCAACCTCCAGCCACGTGATAAGAAACAGAGGTTCTAGAAATGTTAATTTAGCCACGAGAGAATAAAAACCCATTTCCCAATTTTTGGGGGAGTTTTTAAGCCAAAAAAATAAAAAACGAAGGAGAAACCTAGTGGGGAACATGGAATCGACTAGAAGGGGGGGCAATGCTAGCGTTTTGTAAGGGCTCGTTTCATAAATACATTCTTCGAAAAAGACTAGAGGGAAATGGCCCTAAGTCGCCATCTGACATAAAAAATGAAATTGTTTTCAAATTTCAAATAACGCGATACATAAAAAAGTGGAAGTTTTTAATAAAGAAAAAGTTGGAGCGACCATGGAAGGGTCAAGGCTAAATCAATTCATTCAGAATGGAAAGAAAAAAAACTCATACAAAAAACTGCACCCAAATTTATTTAATTGAAGACAGGCGACAGATTAATTCCCCCGTTTCCTTGGGGGGGGGGACAAAGATCTAAAACTTGCCCAAAAATTAACAAACATTTCAGGAATAATAAAGGGCGCACTTGAAGTAGGGGGTAAAAACGTCCAAAGCTCCCCGCAACCTCTGGTAGAAAATAAACAGCTTTGTTAAAAAAGTAGGGGGAGAAAGTATCGTCAAAAAAAGGAAAAAAAAAGAATTACTGAACAACAAAGACTATAAATAAAAAGAAAAAGAGAAGAGTACGGAAATTCAGTATCGTAAAAAAAATGAGACGTGACTAGGTACCCCACAAAAAAATTAGAAAGGAGACTCGGAATAGGGAGAAAATTCCGAATATATCTATCTATCTATCTACCTCTCGCTTTCTCTCTCTCTCTCTCTCTCTCTCTCTCTCTCTCTCTCTCTCTCTCTCTCTCTCTCCTCATATTAATATATATCTATATATATTTTATTATAATATATTTTATATAATAAAAATAAATTTTTTTAAATTTATTTTTTTTTTTTTATTTTATATATATATTTTTTGGTTGGTTTTTTTTTTAAATATTAATTATTATATTAATATTAAAATATAAATTAAAAAAATATATATATTAATAAAATAAATATATAAAAATACCTTTATTATCTATAATATTTTATATATTCTATATATATTTTATATATATATAATTTATTTTGTAAAATATATATTAAATGATATATAATATATATATTATATATATAAATATATATATTATAGTATATATATAATATAAATTTTATATAATAATTTAATAAAATTTTATAATATATATAATATTAAATATTAAATAATATTTTAATATAATAAAATATTTTAATATATTATTTTAAATTATTTTATATTTATTAAAAATTTTAAAATATAAATTTATATAAAACATATTTATATTTATTTTAATATTTTTAAATTTATCCAAAAAAATTATTAATCTAATAAAATATCATGATTTTATTTTATCTATCTATTTTTCTCTTCTCTTTCTCTCTCTCCCTCTCTTCTCCTCTCTCCTCTCTCTCCTCTCTCTCTTCCTTTTCTCTCTCTCTCTTCTCTCTCTCTCCTCTCTCTCTCTCTCCTCTCCTATATATTATTTTATAATATATATTTTATATATCATTATGTTTTTGTGTGTGTGTGGTGTGTGTGTGTGTAAAAATTTTATATAATTATATTATATAAAATATAATATATTATATATTTTAATAATTATATATATACATATTGTTTTTGTGGGTTTTTGTGTGTGTGTAAAAATTATAATATTATATAATTTATTATTATATTATAATTATAATACATATATAATAATAAAAATATATATATTATATATATTTGTTATAGTATTATATATGTTATTTAATTATAATTTAATATATTTTATGTTACTTAGTTATGGGATTATAAAATTTTTATATATATATTAATTAAAATTATATTAATAATAATATAACAAATTATATACCAACACATTTATTATAAAATATTATATATATATATATTATTTTTAATTATATTATTTTTTATTTTTTTATTTTTTTACACACACACACACAAACCCCACCACACACAACCCACACACAAAATATATTATAATATTTATATATATATATATATATATTAAAAAAAAGGGGGAGAGAGAGAGAGAGAAGGAGAGAAAAGAGGAGGAAGAGAGGAAAAGAGAAGAGAGAGAGGGAAAGAAGAGAGGAGAGAGAGGAGAGAAGGGGGAGACGAGAGTGAGAGGAAAAGAGAGAGAGGGAAAAAAGATAGATAGGTAGTGATATATAGATTAGATTAAACACGTATTGATATATATGTATTAATATAGTTTGTAAATTTTGTATATATATTTATAACAACACATATACACAATAAATGAAATATTATATTATAATTATAAATATATATATATATATATAATTTTATAAAATATAGTAAAATTTAAAATGTTCAAATTAATATATTTAAATATATATAAAATATAATATTATATTATATAATATATATTTTATATATATTGTTTTGTGTGTGTGTCTGGGTGTGTGTGTGTGTGTGTAAATATTATATATATTAATTTTATTATATAATATAATATAATATATATTAATTTTTTATTCAAATTCCCTATAGTATACTGTTTTTTTATATGTATAATATTTATAACTAAACATATACACACTAAATGATATATTATATTATATTTAATAATAATTAAATTTTTAAAATATAATATTATAATTTATTTTTTATCTATTTTTAATTATATAATTAAAATTTTATATATTAAATATAAATATATAATTAAAATTTTATATTTATATAATATATATTAATATAATTTTATATATTATTATATGTGTGTTGTGGTGTGGGGTGTGTGTGGTGTTGTGTGTGTTTTTGTGTTTGTGTTTGTGTGTGTGTCTGTGTGTTGTGTTGTGTGTTGGGGCGTGTGTGTGTGTGTGTGGTGTGTGTGTGTTGTGGTTATATATATATATTTTATATATATAATATTATAAAATATATATTATACATTACATATATATATCAATATGATATATATATGTCTGTCTGTCTGTCTGTCTGTTTTTTTGTTCTCTTCCCCTTTCCCCCTTTTTCCCTTTTCCCCAAAAAGTTCGTCTCCGTAGAAGCTGAGATGGGGAGTTTTTTTTAGATTTATCCAGAGGGATCACGGAGGAGTTTTAATTTGATCGTTGTTTCGGCCTGGAATGGAACTTAACCGGAATCTGTGGACTTTGATTGCCGTCGAGGCCGTGGCGGCAGGCGGAGGCAATGATGAGAGATTAACTTCGGCAAAGTTCGGGATTTTTTTTTTTTTTTTTTTTTTTTTTTTTTGGGGGGGGGGGGGTAGGGAGAGGGGGAAGATTTTAACTTTTTTTTTAGGCTAGGAGTTAGAGGGTTGAAATAGGGTAGGCGGATGAGGGCGAAAAGTCGTACCTTTCTTTTGTGTAGGAGTGAAATAAGAGGCGTAACTGTGGTGCAAGATATATCAATCAACAAAAAAATAGGAAAAATGCCAGAACATTATGCTTATATTTCTGAGGTAATAGTTTGGTTTTTTGTTTTTATTCTTTTTTTAGAAATTTTTGGTTTTCCAAAAATTTTGTCTTTAATTACTGATATATTATTTAATTAATAAATAAAATAATATATATATTATATATATTAAAAATATATATATATATTATAATAGTATTACAATATTAATTTTTATATTATATTAAAATTAATTATTATTATATATATATTAATTTTTATATCCCCTATGATATATAATTATAAAATATTTTTAAAAATATATAATATATATATATATATATATATCCATACATATATATATATATAAATATATATATATTATTTATATATATATTATCAATATATATTATATATATATTAATATATATATATATAAAATTTATATATATATATATATATTATATATAATTGTTTTTTTTTTTCAAAAGTTACGAGTTTTTTATATTTTAGATTCATTTGGACTAGGAGTTTCGCAATCGAAAGGAAATTTAAAGGGAATATACGGCGTCAGAAGCTTGGGAAGCTTTGTAATATGCGGTTTTTTTTAATCAAAGTCAGTATCGTGGCCTCTAAGCTTATCCCTTAATTCAAAATATGTTTTTAAGGTGGCGTACAGTTTATCCTCTAAGTTTCTCGAGAGGTTTTCCCAACTAAAAAAAATCTTATTTTACCCAATTCTTTATTGATTTCCCTACTTTTGAAAAAAGGGAAACAAAATTTTATTGTAATTGTTTTACCCATTATATTTCAGAAATAATCCAAAATTTTGTTTTACTGCTCTGTATGTGTTTCTGGGTGATTGATTCTGTTCAACTTTGAGTTGAGCCCCCGAGCTCGTTCCTTCTTTTATACACGGTGACAATATTTCGACTTTGAATATATAATATTTTATATATATATTATATATATATATATATAATATATATATATAATTTTTATATATATGTATTGTAATTTATTTATATAATATATAATTAAAATTATATATATATAATATTCATAAAATATTTATATATATTATATATATATAATATAATATATATTATTAATTAATAATTAATAATATAATATATATTATTATATCATATATATTTATACTATAAAATATAACTTACATATATTTTTAACACACATAATACAACATACATAACATAATTATATAATTATATAAATTTTATATATATATATATATATTATAATAAAAATATAGTGGTTTTGTGTGTGTGTGTGTGGTGTGGTGTGTGTGGGTTTGTTGTGTGTGTGGGGTTTTGGGGGTGTGTTGTTATGCTGTGTGTTGTGTGTGTGTGTGTGTGTGTGTGTGTGTTTTTGTGTGTGTGTGTGTTTTGCAGGTGTGTGGGGGGTTTTGGGGGTGTGTGGTGTGTGTGTGTGTGTGTGTTGTGTGGTGTTTTTTGTGTTATTGTATTAATATTAGGTTTTTATGTATGTTGTATTTTGTAGTATGTATGATGTAGTACGTATATTATTTTATACCGTAGGGTTTTGAGCAATGAACAACTACTTTGTCCACTGGGTATTTGAGCCCCTTTCTTTCAATCACATGGAGAAGCTTTTAACGTATGAACATGGACACACGTCGCCGTGGGTTATGTTCGTGATTATCTCATGTGAAACGAACTTCTAAAATCCATAAATGACGAGCGAAGTTTTGAGGCGCCTCTCAGGCAGACACAAGGCCTTCACAATCGATGCAGTCAACTAAAAAAAGTACCGTTAAGGCTGCACAACTGCAACATTTTAACGAATACATTTGATATAACAAACACAAACACAAACACACTAGCACACAAAGGAACAGAGCACATATATGTAATCACATTTAATGCTGTATATTTGATAGGTTACTGAAAGCATAGCCAATTATTTCATATATTGTTGCCTTGCAAAATAAAAAGAATTAAATGAAAGTAAAGGTGAAGTGCAATTGTAACATTATCAAGTATTATACTAAAACTTGGAAACAAATGGAGGTTATATTTCCAATGCTGTGACCTTTTATGATCTTAGGTCGTAGTGAGGTCACCATCTAAGAATCTGAGATTTTGATTTTCAATGAAAAAGCAGTATATTCCCTTTTATATATCAAACTATTCTTCGATTTTTATTTTATGTAGAATTTCACACACACACACACACACACACACACACACACACACACACACACACACACACACACATATATATATATATATACTTCCAAAGAAGATGTAATATCATACCATGAAAATGAAAATGTTACACAATCTGCCTTCTTTTATATTTATATATCTATCTATCTATCTATCTATCTATCTATCTATCTATCTATATATATATATACATATATATATATATGTGTGTGTGTGTGTGTGTGTGTGTGTGTGTGTGTGTGTGTGTGTGTGTGTGTGTGTGTGTGTGTGTGTGTGTGTGTGTGTGTGTGTGTGTGTGTGTGTGTGTGTGTGTGTGAGTGTGTGTGTGTGTGTGTGTGTGTGTGTGTGTGTGTGTGTGTAAGTGTGTCCACATATCTCACCTAGTGCTCTTAATGCATCTGCATATCTGTCAAGACTATATATCGTTGCATTTCTACTTGAGTGCTTCTCTCAGTAAGGGATATCCTAACCCTGGTGCTTGCAGTCGGAAAGGGTGCATATTTTCACTTTCTATTTTTTTTTTTTTTTTATGTGAAGCTTTACTTTCGCAAAATTCTTGTTGTACTGCTTTAACACTCGTTACATGTATTTTAGAAGTATTGAGCAGGTATTGGTTAGGTAGTTATAAACAATAAAACGTGTTCGTTTTATACATACCTACAGTATATTTTTCTTGTAAATTATTAGCCAGTCCTCTACTTTATCAATTTATTGATAAAAAGATAACTCGGTATATCAATCAATGTCTGTCATGTATCTGTCTCTATCACTCTCCTTCCATGCTGTAGGAAGGAGGGCAGTATGTTTATCGCATTGCTCACAATTATACTTTTTTGTTGTACTGTTTCTTCAAGATTCATCCTGAAAACACAATGTAGCAAAAAAACATTCTACTCAATCTTGTGTCTTCTTATACCTCTCATCGTTGCTTTGTTTACATTTGTTTGGCAAGAATTCTCCATATCTTTATGGAGGCATGTTAATATAAGAAGACACGACTGTAACAGCTGATATAACAATTGATGTAACATATTATTTTTATTTCCTTCACTCGGTATGTCAGAACAGATACTCAACATTGTGTACGATGATAATAATGATGTTATTATAATGATAATAATTGAAATAATAATAATGATAATAATAATAGTAATAATAATGATAATAATAATAATAATAATAATAATAATAATAATAATAATAATAATAATAATAATAATAATAATAATAATAGAAATAAATAATAATGATAAGGATCATATTATCAATAATGTTGATAATATTTAAAAAAAATAATGATAATAAGAATGATACTCCTACTACTATTCCTATTACTAATAATAATGATGATGATAATAATAGTAAATAAAATGATAACGATAGAAATAACGATAATGATAACAATAATGATAATAACACTAATATTAACAATAATAACGATAATAATAATAATGGTAATCATAATCATAATAATAATGATGATAATAATAATAATGATAACAACAATAAGAACAACAAAAACAACAACAACAGCAACAGCAATAATAATAATAATAATGATAATAATAATAATAATAATAATAATAATAATAATGATAATAATAACACTAACAATAAAGATAACAACAACAACAACAATAATAGTAATTAGAGTAATACTGCTAATAAAAATGATAATGATATAAATAAATACAAAAATATTCAATAAAAAAATAGGAACGATAATCACAATTGTCGCAATGATGATAAGGATAATTATATAAAAAAGATATTATATTTGAAAAAAAAAAGACAATGATATCAATTATGATAATGATAATAATAATAATAAAAAAAAATCTTCACAATAATGACACCGACAACAACAAACACAAAACTAGTACCGCTACTACTACTACTCTTAATTAATAACAACAAAATAATAATAATAATGATAATAATAAATATCAATATTAATGATAATAATAATA
>NC_051386.1:38228899-38231399 GCF_015228065.2 Penaeus monodon | reverse complement strand
GCTAATAACAATAACAATATTAATGATAATAATAATATCGATAATTACAACAACAATACCAATAATGTAGAAATGCTATGAATAATAACAAGAATGATAATAATAGTAGTAATTATGATAATAATGATTTTTTTATAATAATAGCAGTAATAATGACCAGTATAATAGCAGTATTAGTATAAGTATTATCATTAGTGGTAATGATAATAAAATAATAAATAATAATAATAATAATAATAGTAATAATAATAATAATAATAATAATAATAATAATAATAATAATAATAATAATAATAATAGTTGAAAGTGATGGCCTGTGCATCCCAGATGATACAATGATGAGAAATATTGAGGAAAGTGGATACAAGTATCTTGGTATTTTGGAAGCGGATGGCATTAAACATGATGAGATGAAAGAACAACTGACGAAAGAATACGTCAGAAGAGTCAGAAACGTGCTGAAATCAAAGCTAAACGGGGGAAACATAATTTCAGCCATCAATTCAAGAGCGGTTTCAATCGTCAGATATGAAGCGGGGATCATAAAGTGAACAAAGAATGAATTGGAAGAATTAGACAGAAAAACAAGAAAACTGATAACAATGTATGGTGCGCACGACCCCAAAGCAGATGTTGATAGGCTATATTTGAAGAGATGTGACGGTGGGAGGGGCTTGATAGGAGCTGAAGAATGTGTGCAGGCAGAAGTAAATAGTCTTGACAAGTAACTTGTGCATCAGAGGAAAAAATATTGAAAGAAGTAAGCCTCAGTAGTACCCTTGAAAACAAAAAGTATGGGAGGAGCAAAGAGGGTATACAGAAGAAACATCAAGAAGAGTATGAGAGTAAAGCACTGCATGACCAGTTCCAAAGAGTGATAAAAAAAGTAAAAGGCAGTAAATCATGGGAGTAGTTGAAAAAGGGCTATTGGAAGAAAGAAACAGAGAGTACAAGTATAGCAGCACAAGCTCAGGCTCTTTGTACAAGAAATATGAGAAAAACGGTGTATGGAGAGAACGTTGATTCAACTTGTAGAGTATGTGGTTCTGCAGATGAAACAGTGGGGCATATTGTGTCAGAATGCTAAAAACTAGCACAGAAAGAATATAAACAGGTGAGACATGATAATGTTGCAAAAGTGATCCACTGGAAGCTTTGTGAGAAATGGGGATTTGGGAAGTCTGATCAATGGTACACACACAAGCCTGAGAAAGTGCTGGAATCAGAAGACTGCAAGATTCTATGGGATTTCCCCATACAGACCAACAAGACACTAGAGCACTACAGACCTGATATCAGTGTAATTGAGAAAAAGACCAAGAAATGCCTTCTCATCGACCCAGCATGCCCATTTGACACACATATTGAAAAGAAAGAAGAAGAAAAGTGTAACAATTACTGCGACCTGAAATATGAAATTGAAAGAATGTGGAGAATGAAAGATGTTGAAGTTATTCCAGTAGTAATAGGGGCATTAGGGACAGTGACAAAGCAGTTCGAGAAATGGATACAAAAGCTGGATTTGGAAATTACAGTTGAAATGTTACAAAAACCTTGTTTACTTGGAATAGCAAAAATAATTCGAAAAGTACTGGGCATGAAGTGAAAAGTGAAAGAGAAAGAAGCTACAATACCTAAGACCACTGGTTGTGGTCCGCTATTGTAGCTCATTCGCCAAGATGTAAGACCAATCTTGACAGTACCAGAAATAATAATAATAATAATTATTATTATTATTATAATAGTTATAATAATAGTAAAAGAAACTCGAACCACAATTATAGTAAAAATAATGATGATAATGGTAATAATAATAATAATGATAATAATAATAATAATAATAATAATAATAATAATAATGATAATAATAATAATAATATTAATGATAATAACAATAATAATAATAATAATAATAAATAATAATAATATATAATAATAATAATAATAATAATAATACAATAATATAAATAATGAATAATATATAATAATAATAATAGTAATAATGAAAACAACAAATAATAATAATATATAATATAATAATAATATAATAATATTATAATATAATAATAATAATAATAATTAATAATATAAATAATAATAATAATATAATAATAATAATAATAATAATTATAATAATTATTATTTATTATAACAACAACAGAATAATAAAGTAATAATAATAATAATAATAATAATAAAAAAAATAATATATATAAAGATAACAATGATAATAGTAATATTACTATATTTATTTATAAAAATACTATTGTAATGATACTGATAATAACAACAACATCAAAAGTTGTAATATCAATATTACTACTATACTACTAATAAAGATAATGATAGCAATAATAATGATAATGATATTTACTGTTATAATTTCCTTCTCTTTCTAATAATATAATAATATAATAATAATAATAATAATAATAATAATAATAAAAAAAGTAAAAAAACAACAACAAAAAAATAATAATAATAATAATAATAATAATAA
>NC_051386.1:38221827-38224327 GCF_015228065.2 Penaeus monodon | reverse complement strand
TTTTATAAATGTTATAAAAATAGTTCTTTCATCAAATTTTTGTGTATCATTACACATTTCTAATTATCATGTCACTTCTAGCATTTTTCTTATGTCATAATTAAAAAAATGTCTGAAGAGATAAGCAACGTCATGTCAGCCTGACGTCCTGATCAAGATATAAAGTGTAAAAAGAATCGTTGTCTATTTACAAAAGATTGAAAGTGGTGATATTCATATAAACATAAAAAAAGGGAAATGGGGTGTGTCTAGCCCGCATATTCGTGACTTCGGTTGGATCGAGTATTTGGTATTTCCTTTGGCAAAACGAGTGCTTGGTTATAAGTGGTTTTTTTTTTTTTTTTTTTTTTTTTTTTTTTTTTTGTGTGTGTGTGTGTGTGTGTTTCTTAGTAAGGGAAGAGGTGAATACAGTTATTTTTGTCTGGAGTTATTGGCTTTTATGTATTATCACTGTTATTCTTCAACTTAGTTTCATGCACCTATTCCCTTATATCCAATGATTATGGAAATCTGAACCTATACGGGGCATGGCGTTTCATAATAGATTATCTATCCGTCTGTCTACTGTGGAAGTGAGCATAGAATTTGGCGTTTCTAACACTGAAAGGGGAATCTGGATAAACTCCATGCCGAATCTGGCCAGCATATTGAGATTTTCCTGGAAGTAAACTCATCAGTCTTCCTACTTGATATATACAGGACTCAAACCGGTCGATGGTAAGACAATGATGATGACAATGGCAATGATAAAAATCATCATCATTGTCATCATCGTCCTCCTCCTCCTCCTTCTCTTCCTAATCATCATCATCATCATCATCATCATCATCATCACCATCATCGTCTTCAAAATAACAATGATAATAATAATAATAACAATAACAAAACAACAACAATACAGTGCAAATGTTGATAATAATGATAAACATATTTATGGTGATAATAATACGAATTATGATGATTATGATAATAATAATGATAAAGATATCAGTGTAGAAAATAGCATTAATGATGAAGATGATAATGATAATAATAATATTGTTAATGATAGTGATGGTGATGGTAACAGTAACAATAAAAATGATAATAATAATGAGAGTAATAATAATAATAATAATAATAATGATAATAATAATAATAATGAAAATGATAGTAATAATAATAATAATAACAATAATAATAATAATAATAATAATAATAATACAAAAACAATAATGATAATAAAAAATAATAATAAAGTAATAACAACAGGAATAGTAATGATGATTACTGATAATAATACTGGTGACAATTACAATGATAACAACACTAATGACTGTAAATAATATATTGATGATGATAATAATGACAATGATAATGATAATGATGGTGGTGGTGGTGGTGATGGTGATGATGATGATGACGATGATGATGATGATGATACTGATGATGATGAGGATGATGATGATGAGGAGGAGGAAGAGGAGGAGGACGATGTAATGGTAAAAAAAAAATAATTGAATAAAAAAAAAACATTAATGATAATAATAATAATAATAATAATAAAAAACAATACAATAATAATGATAATAATAATATTAACAACGACAACAACAAGAAAAACGACAACTACAAGAATAATAGTATTGATAATCATAATTATGATAATATGGCAAAAATGAAGATACTACTACTACTACTAGTAATGACAATAACAATGATAATTGATGATTATGATAATTTTAACAGTAATGCCACTAACAACACCAATAATGATGATAGCAATAGTTATGATAATGATGGTGATCGTGATGATGATGATGATGATGATGATGATGATGATGATAAAGAGGAGGAGGAGGAGGAGGGCGATGTAATAATAGGAATAGTGATGATGAGTACTGAAAATAATTGTAATAGTAATAGGAATGTGTAGGATAATGATAATTATGATAATTTGTATATTATAATATGAGGTAATATAATTTTATAATGAATAATGATGAAGTAATATAGATTATAATAATAATAATAATAATTATAATAATAATAATAATAATAATAATAATAATAATAATAATAATAATGATAATAATAATAATAATATTGAAAATGATAATAATAATGATAATGACAAAAATCATAATAAAAATGATAATAATGATAATAATAATAATAATAATAATAATAATAATAATAATAATAATGATAATAATAATATAATAATAATAATAACAAGAATAACAACAACAGCAACAAGAAAAACAACTACTAGAATAATAGTATTGATAATCATAATTATGATAATAAGGTAAAAATGAAGATGATAATAATAATTATTATTATCATTATCATTTTCATCGTTATTTTCATCACTATCATTATTTCAGTGACGATGAGGATTAGTGCAAAATTTCTGAATACTTGCTAGCGCGTCCAAAATGTACTCGCATCCGACCTTTGGCTTTGGAACGAAACCGTGTTTGCGAAACCTAAAAAACTTTAACCCCTTCAAAAAGGA
>NC_051386.1:38172137-38177137 GCF_015228065.2 Penaeus monodon | reverse complement strand
CCTTACACTTTTTGCCCAAATTTGACATGAAAAAATTCGAAGGGTAGACATTAAGCAATTTTTATAGAATTTCAAAAAGCAACATGGCTTCTTAAAAAATTTTCCGGATTGAAAACAAACAAAGAGTTTTGCACCCCCAACGTAAAACCCCCACGATGTCAGGCAAATATTCAAAATTTTAAGGGAAATTTTCTTAACCAAAGTTTATTTTATACGATTTTGATTTAAACTATTTCCCAAAATCTTATATATACTACAATAAAAACTGAATAACTAGGTTTTAATGGGAATAATAACAGCAATGCAAAACTGGGTTACGGGTGGACTTCAAACTGGACAGGGTATATCAGACAATCCATGACATAGTATATATAGGTATATTTATAAAATTGGGGTTGTTATGGTGGGGGTTGGGGGTTGTTTTGGGGGTTGTGGTGTGTTTGTGTGGTGTTTTGGTGTGTGTGTGTGTGTGTGTGTTTGTGGAGTGTTGTGTGCGAATGTAAAGTAGTTACATACATCATACAACATTATATATATATATATATATATATATATATATAATATATTATATATATATAGAATGCTTTGTATATATAATATATATATATATACATATATATTATAATATATTATATATAATTAATATTAATTATATGGAATGCATATGTTTTTAAAATATCAATATAAAATCTATATCTATTCTATCTATCTATCTATCTATCTATCACTTCTATCTTCATCTACTATTACTACTATCTATCTATCAAAATATCTATTATATATGAGAATGCAATTGTGTATATATATATATAAATATAATAATATATATATTATATATATATAATAATATATATATATATATATATATATAGCATCTTCTGTTATTATATTCTTTTTATCTATCAATATGTCCCTGTGTACGTTTGGTGTGTGTAAAGTAAAAGATGATCATACATCATACATACATAATATATCTCATCATCATAAGGGGCAAGCCGCGGGGGGCATGGCCGCACCCACCTTGTTTCCCGCCCGAGGATCCCTGGGGCGAGTCAATTCCCGCGACGATTATCGAGCTCCCCAAGCCTGATCTCCTTAGTCGCCCCACGGGTTCCCCCTTTCCACCCAGGGTTTGTCGCAGAGAGAAAACCTGGTGGGCAGGGTCGCCCACAGGGAGACGAGCTAGGGGGCCATATAGCCTGAGTTGGCGACCCGGATTATGCAAGTAACGGCCCCATGCCATCTCAGGGTTTAAACCGTGGTTGACACGCGGTCCCCAGCTGTCCCCCTATCCGGCGAAGGGACTTGTTCAAAAGGCTCAAGGCGAGACCCAAGACACTCGATAGCGTCCGGGTTTTCGCTTCCATAGAAAAAAAACTGGCAGTATAAAGGGCCTTGAAGACACGCACTTACCCTGCATAGGTACCGACATCTCCAAACGCTCTTTTTGATCGGTTCATGGCTCCTTTTGCCGCCCAACCGTCTACTGAACCCTGTCTGACAACCCAAGATATGGACTACCTACAAGGGTTGAAAAATTTTCTGTAACTTCAACGTCCTCGCCGCAAGCGGACGACTGAAGGGGGTTCCCCTTAAAGGGCCCCCAAAGTCCTAAATTTTGGGTTTGGCCCCAGGGCCCTCGGGCCTGGGGGCTTCCCCTCATTGAAAATGCAAAAGAGCCGCCAAAAGGACCCCCGGGGACTCGTCGGCAACGTCAGGTCGAGCCCTTAATTTGCCTAGGTTGCTCCACATGATTTTAGCTATAGCTCTGCCCTTTACCCCAGTCCATAAAGTGTTGAAAATGTTGGTGAAAGGGGACGCAGCCTTGCCTCACCCCTGAATTAACAGGGAAGAAGTTCACTCCCCCCACCACATTTTACAGCCTTTCGGTACCAGTATAGAGGCTTGCTTCGGCCAATATCGTGTCAGAATTCCCTGAGCCTCAGGACCCCCCATAGCGTTTCTCGATTTTTCCCGAGTAAAATCCCCTTTTGGGGTCGATGTGGGTTTGCAAGCAACCACGCCAAAACTCACGACGGCGTTCCAAAATTTACTCGAAGCGTAGATAGGTCTACGTGGATTTCCAGGAGTAAACCAGATGCTCCGGTCTCTTATCCCCTCAGAGGGGGTTGCAAACCGTTTCAGAAGAAAAGTGAGCGAGACCTTTCCTGGTATGCGAGCAGTGTAATACCACGGTAGTTGCACATATATATATATTAAATTAAAATATATATATTATATTATATATATATATAATTTTATTATATATGTATATAATATTTTTTATATATAAATATTATATATAATAATATAGAAGATATAGATATTAGATATATATATATCTTTTTTCTTTTTTAAAGGAGGTTTATGTCTGAGCCGCCTGGTCACGCATGATATTTAATTTTTAATTTCATGTTGTGGCCTTTGGGGGAGTACGTGTAGGGTCCCCAGTTCCTTTCCAGGGAAATGCGGGGGTAACCTTTTTTTGGTAAAATTCTCTCATATATATATATTTATATATATTAATATATATATATATATATATATTTGTTGTGGTGTGTGTGTGTGTGGTGTGGTGTAATATTTTAATATAATATAATTATATATATATATATTTTTAAAATAATATATAATAATATATATATATATAATAATTGTGTGTGTGTGTGTTTGTGGTGTGTGTTTTGGGTTTTAAAATATATATATATATATATAATATATATAATATATAATATATATATTAAAATTTATATATTATATAATATTATGTATATAAAAGGACCTCAGTCCCTCACTTTCCCCCACGACCTTCGCGGATTCAGCCAAACCATCAACAAATGTGACCATGCCAAATCCCCAAAAAGCCAAATTATTCGGTGTGGGAGACGTTCACCAGCCGGGGGGGGACCAACGGCAGCTGGCCTTCTAGGGGGGCCCTTTCCTCGCGGTTTTAATCTTCGCGGTAGGACGGTTGAGCGTAGGGACTGCTGCCACCGGAAAACCCCAAATCAGCCCCGTGCTGCTGCCGTCCCTCTGGGCCTTCTGATGGGACCCGCCCCCTGGCGGAAAGACGGCGGCCCTGGCCTCCACGCCACTGTACTAGGGGATATTTAGCGGCGTGTGCCAAAGTCGCCATCGACAGTAGAGGTTCGGTTCCCCGACGTCGGCACGGGTTCCCCAGGGCCTTTAACCATCTTTGTTCCTACTACGCCAAGAGGAATCTCCCCCAGATGAAAACATTTTTCGTCAACCCGGGATGACTACCCCCCTTACGGTTTGCTTTTCGCCAAACCGTTTCCCCTGTAAAAACCCGGGGAAAACTTTAAAAAAAAAATACCCAGCAGCTATCTATGGCGAGTCATATTAAAGTTTGTGGCGGGTTTTGTAGGTTTTCGGTCTCTTACGCCCACAAGTCGGTAAAAAATGCTTTCCGGAAAAAGTATGTTAAAAGCGAGAATTTGGATAACTTTTATATTCGATTTGTCAGTACGTTCTATGCAATTCATTTTGTTTATATGTACGAAGATGACGAGTGAAGCAGCGGTAGGTTATATGGCGACCGAGTTCACGGGGGTTGTTAAGAACCCCGTACCAGGGTAATAGGAAAAATGGCAGACCCACTTTAATCTTCTTAAAATTTTTTATTTGTATTTTAGGGGTTTAAAGCTGACAAAGAAAAGAAAAAAGGAAAAAAGAAAAAAAAAGAAAAAAAAAATTAAGAAGTTAAGAATAGGGGGCTGGATTTAAAACCCCACACAAAAAATATAATCGCTAAAAATTTTGTTAAGACAAAGAGTAGTGTGTGGTGTGTGTGTGTGTGGTGTGGTGTTGTGTGTGTGTGTGTGTGTGTGTGTGTGTGTGGTGGGTGTGTGTGTTTTGTGTGTACGTGGTGTGTGTTTTTTAAAAAAAAGTTAATGTAAGCAGTACACTTGCACCCTTACATTTTAAAAAAATATCGACCGAATAAAAAAAACCCGTAAGATCCCCAAAAAAATGCAGTCATTTTGTACGACATTTTTTCAAAGAAATCCTACTTGAATAATCCCCCTTTCGCGCCGCACCTCCCCTTTCCTCCCTCCCCCCCGCGCCACCTGAGCGGAGCGCACGCGACGGGATCCCCTCGTCAGGCCCGCCGGCATGACGGGGGCCCAGGCATTACCGCCGCCCAAGGGAAACATACCGCCATTCTCTTTTAACGTGAACTTATCGGGGTTTTGCGGCCCCCCCCTGCTGCCCGGCGGAGGGGTGCCTGGTGAAGTATTTATATTGCGCTTCGCTTTTCAGAAACAAAATTTAAGTTTGGTAAAAATAATCCCTGCACAAAAAAAATGGTGACACTCAAGGAATTTTATTATGGAATTTTATATATTATAAAATTTTATATATAATATATATAAATATATATATAATGATTGTATTATAATATATATATAAATATATAATATAATAATATAAAATATAATTATTATAAACAAAAATACAAAAGTATATATTTAATTAAAACACATATAAACATGTTAAAAAAAAAAATAAATATATAATATATATATATATATATATATATATATATATATACATCATATTATATATTATAAAATATATATATATATATTATATAATATATATATTACAATATATAAAATAATACATATATACAGAATATAAATAATACATATGGGAAATTTTTAATATATTAATATGTATGTTTAAAGTATAGAATTTTAAATATATAATAAACAGTAATATAATTTTTTAAAAATATATAAAAATATATACATTTACTACATATATGATATAATATAAATACACACAACAAACATACCAAAGATATATTATATTTATATATTTTTTTTTTTTAAATATATATATATATATATATATAAATATATATTAAATAATTTTTTATATAAAATAATATTTTTATAAAAAAAAAAAAAATAAAATATATATATAGATATATATATGAATATTATATATTTATATTTATTTATATATTTTAT
>NC_051386.1:38165340-38172037 GCF_015228065.2 Penaeus monodon | reverse complement strand
GCAGGCTTGTGATATCCCTGCTGAACTTCTAAAGGCTGGGGTGAAACTATGGCATGGGGCCGCATACAGTCCTGACTGCCATCTGGCAGTCTGGTTACCATTCCCCTGACCTGCTGCGGGGCGTGGTCATCCCTCTCGGGAAAGGGGGAAAAGGGGGATCATTGGGATTGTAGCAACTACAGTGGTATTACACTGCTCAGTATACCAGGCAAATTTTTTCGCCCACATTCTTCTAAAAATGGATCTGCAACCACCTACTGAGGCTTTCAGAAACTGGGCAGTCGGGGTTTTACTCCTGGCAAGTCCACATAGCCCGAATACTAACGCTTCAAGTAATTGTGGAACGCCGTTGTGAGTTTGGTCGTGGGTTGCTTGCAACCTACATCGACCTCAAGAAGGTGTTTGACTTGGTGCATTAGGAATCGCTATGGGAGATCCTGAGACTCGGGGGAATTCTGACACAGATTATTGGCCTAAAAACAAGCCCTTATACTGGTACTGAAATGCGGGAAAAGTATGGTGGAGGTCTGTCAAACTTGTTCCCTGTTAATTCAGGGGTGAGGCAAGGCTGTGTTCTTGCCCCAAATACTTTTCAACCACCTGTATGGACTGGATAATGGGCAGAGCTACTAGCCAAAGTCAGTATGGAGCAACAATGGGTAATATCAAGGTCTCAGACCTTAACTTTGCCATTGATGTTGCTATCCTGAGTCCCTGGAGTCACTGGTGGCAGCTCTTGATGCATCTAGCAATGGGGGGAAGCCCTTAGGCCCAGAGGTCTCCTGGACCAAGTTTCAGTTTTTTGGGGGGCCTTTTGGGGGGAAAAGCCATTCAGTTGATCCATGTTTCCATATCTCTGGGCTGTCAGACCAAGAAGTCAATAGACGTTGGTCTGGCAACAGGAGCCATGAACTCAATCAACAAAAGCATTTGGAGATGTCGGTACTTTTGCAGAAGGACCAAGCTACATGTCTTCAAGGCCTTAATACTGCAGTTTTGCTATATGGAGGCGAAACCTGGACGCTATCCAGTGTCTTTGAGTCTCTTTTTGATGCCTTTGTAACAAGTCCTTCACCGGATCATGGAGTACAAATTGGCAGGACCACGTGTGTCCAACCCAAAGGTTCACTCTGAGACTGGCATGGGACCTGTACTTGCATAATCTGGGATTTCCAACTCAGGCTATATGGGCATAGCTCGTTTCCCTGTGGATGACCCTGCCCTTCAGGTTGTCTCTTTGCCAGACAACCCTGGGTGCAGGAGGCATGTGGGACGACCCAGGAGGTCATGGCTTTGGGGAGCTCGACGAGACCTGCCGTGAGGAATTAGAGATGGGCCGAGGGCATACCTGGAGACCCGCCACGAGGACCCTTGGGAGTTTGGAAGCTAAGGGTGGATATGGCCATGCGCCCCCGTCGGTGTTAGCCCCTTGAGATGATGATGATGATACGGTATTGAAAGGGCTGTAAAGTGTGTTGGTGGCTGTTGGGAAATTCTTTCTTGTTAATTCTGGAGTGATTGATTGATTTGATTATTTAAAATTATCTGCCACGTCAACAGCTAAAGGTTTATTAGCGGTGAATGCCTGTTAAATAGAAAACATTAAAATATTTAAAACTTTAAAAAATCTATCAATAAATAATTAAAAGTCAAAGCATAAATATTATGCTCTAAGTGTATTAAATTGTTGCATAAACATTATACATGATTAAATTTATTGAAAATATTAGTCTCTCTAAGGAAACTAATAAGACCCTCTATATCACAATCCTCCCCCCAAAACATTTTCAGTGTATATGGGGGAGACAAGTATATACGTCTTTGGTCTGAGAATGTTGCACATCTTTCCACTACATGTGCGACCGTTAATGGCTCTTGGCATCCCTCACAAAGTGACTTTTAGCCATCATTTGCCATGAGTCAGTCTTGTGTGCCAGATTCTTAGTCTTGTTAATGCAACCTCCACTTTCGATTGGGATGGATGCTAGTCACCCTGCCAAGGTATCTCTAATCTCTCGCAGTTTGTTTCTGGAGGTATGCCTCCATTGTTCCTTCCATTTATCACGAAGACAACTCCTGATGCTGGGTTTCAAGCGCTGTGTGGGAGAGGAAAACGAGCATCACAAGGCTGAGCAGCAGCTGCCATGGCCTTCTGATCAGTTTGCTCATTCCCACTGATACCAACATGCACTGGCACCCAACACAGAGTTTACATGTTTGACATCAGTACAAGCCAATCTTGAATCTCCTACTACTGGATGTGATGAGTTTAAGCTCTTGATTGCTTGCAAGGCACCACGAGAATCGGAATATATCACAATAGAATGGTTCGTACGATCTCTAGTCATCTTAACTGCTGCAAGGATGGCATGTAACTCTGCAGTGAATTTCGAGGCTGCTAGAGAAAGACTGTCAGATGCGTCTTCCTTGTGCTCACTGCTGCAAAGCCCACACCATTTTCAGACTTAGAACCATCTGTATATATGCATCTGATCCTTGGTACTTAGAAATGTGCTGAAGTAATCTCTCTCTGACTTCTGCTTCGGATCTCTCCCTTTCCCTAATTCCGACCAAATCCAGCTCGACTTGATTAGTCCAAGGGGGGGAATTGGGGAATTCCAACAGCCAGAACCTTGGTGAGACTTAAATTAAGATCTTCCCCAAGGGGGTTGAAAACCAATCTGAATGTAGGAGATCCCGGAATCCTTTGTAATCTCGTGTAGTAAATCAGGTTCATGTAGTCCCGGTGTAATGATAGAGGTGGTTCTCTTCTCTCAGCATACAGGGACTCCACAGGTGAAGACCTGAAAGCCCCAGTACAGATTCTGAGAGCTTCATTGTGAACTGGGTCCAACATCTGGAGAACAGTGGGAGTTGTAGATGACTAAGCCTCACATCCATAATCAAGCTTACTACGAATAAACGCTCAGTAAAGCCGCAGAAGCGTTGTGCGGTCTGCACCCACGATAGATGTGAAAGAACCCGCAGAATACTAAGCACTTTTGTAGCCTTCACTTTTAACTGTTTGATGTGAGGCACCCATGTAAGCCTTGAGTCAAAAATTATCCCAAGTACTTCACTTCTTGGACAAATTGCAGTGGGTTTGCTCCTAAATAGAGGAAAGGATGGAATTTTTCTCGTTTGTGGAAATGTATAGCCATGGTCTTACTTGGGGAAAATTTGAAGCCATGATATGTTGCCACTGTACAGCCTGATATATTGCAGCCTGCATGTGTCCTTGCACATCCTGTAAGCTTCCTCCTGAGCAGTACAGTGTAAAGTCATCCACATACAGATTACATTAGACAGCACCTGGAACAACCTTTATAATGTCATTTATAGCAATGGCAAACAGGGTCACACTTAAGACACTCCCTTGTGGTATCCCTTCCAGCTGATCCTCCAGGTTAGAGAAACTGTTTTGCACCCGAACTCTAAACTTCCTGTTAGCAAGGAAGCTTTGTATGAAGGTAGGTAATGCTCCTCTTAAATCAATGTCATACAGCTTCAAGAGTATGCCATGCCTTTTTCAGGTCAAAGAAGACTGCTAACATGTGATGTTGCTGTGTGAAGGAATTCTGTAAAGCAATTTCAATCCTTACAAGTGCATCTGTCATCGATCTCAATCTTCTAAACCTATAGCAGCCATGTCAACCTGAAATTTACATTTTCTCCATCAGCTTCCATATGAGAGACATACTGTCTCCATTATGTCCGTCTGGCCTCCTTTAGCACTCACCTGGCCTTGGCTCGGTCTTTTTGTAATGGAATAAGGTTACATTGCTGGGGCGTCATTTCAACTGCCTTAATGCAGCTTTTCGAGCTCTGACAGCTTGTTGACATTCATCAGACACCATGGTACCAAGGTCGACGGTAATGTCCGCTACTTTTCGGAATGGATGCTTCTGCTGCAAGGTGAATTCATGATGTGAAGTGATTAACAGCATCTTGAACACACTGGAAAATCATTCACAGATCCTTGAAATACTGCAGTTGATCTAAAAAGATTCCAGTCCGCATGTTCAAGTCGCTATCTCTGCCCTCCATTGACTGGAATACCATTCACCTCCTGCAAAAGTATTGGAAAGTGGTCGCTTCCATGTAAGTCTTCCATGACCTGCCAAGTGAAATTCATCTGTGAATCAGGTGAGCCAACTGACAGGTCTATATTGGAGAATGTCCCAGTTTGAATTTGGAAATGTGTGGGAGTGTCACTATTCAGTAAAACTGCATCTACTCTTAAGAACAGGGACTCCAAGGCCCTTCCTTGAGGGTTGCACAAAGTGTCTCCCCAGAGGTGATGCCGACCACTGACATCTCCCAAGAGTAGAAATTAGAAATGGATGTGGCAACTGCCCAAGTACATCTTCCAAATCATCTATGTTGAGATTATGTGAAGGAAGGTAGATAGATGCAACAGTGTAAGGACACATCAAGCCTATTCTCACAGCCTTCACCGCAATGTTGTCTGCAGGTGGATGGCCTGGAAGGGAATATCCTGACATACCAGTAATGCTACTCCTCCATGAGGCCCATTATGAAAAGTCCCATAATGGGCTTGAATTTTGAATCCTCTCAGGGAAATAGGATGATTTTCCCTGGTCATAATCTCTGGTAAACATACACAAACTGGGTTACATGAAGCTGTCAGATGTTGCAGTTGTTCCCATTTGCATGAATTCCCTGACAGTTCCATTGGATTAGGGTATCCAGACTCCAAACTACCTCTTCATAAGGTGTTTGGCAGCACCTGTGGTCAATGTTTGCCCCACATCTTTAAGCTGTCCCTTTCCAGGATCTTGGGAGAATCTTTTGAGGGGTTGTTTACCCATGGAACTAGTTTCCACACGCTTCCTTTTGACAGGCTGAGGATTTCTTTGCCTGGGCAAGGACTGACTGAGCCTTTGCTTCAGGGGCATTCTGCATAGCAGCGGAGGCCCCTGTGAATGTGGTGGCAGCTGGAGCTGTCACCGTTGAGGCCTCTGGAGCCCTACCTGATGGCTCCAAAGACCCCACTCTGAAATGAGTCTTTTGACCAGGCTCAGGATTCCTTTGCCTGGGCAAAGGGGCATACCTGAGCCTTTGCTTCAGGGGCATTCTGCCTAGCAGCGGAGGCCCTGGTATGTGGTGGCAGCCGGAGCTGTCACCGTTGATGCCTCTGGAGCCTTACCTGATGGCTCTAAGGACCTTACTTTGGGAAGAAGAGTCTCCTCAATAGACCCCTCACTCCTACTCCATTTCTGGTGGAATTCACCAGAGGCAGTTTCAGCAATTGGGGACTGAGGTTTAAAGGAAGTGGCAGAGTGTGTGGTGTAAGAAGCACCAGAGGGCAAGGGTTGGTGGGAAGGAGGATGGGTTACAACCGAAGCAAAGGATTTACCTGGCTGTGCAAACAGCACACGGGCACGTCGCTTGCCTCTGGAAAACTAACTTTCTCCTTGCTCCTTATTACCAATACTTCTTTTTCAAATTTGTACCTTTTACATTGCTTTGAAGAAGCTTTATGAGCTTCTTTGCAGGGGTAACAGCATATTGGACTTGGAGAGTTGTCATCTTCTTGATGACCTGTTGTACCACACTTTACACATACTCCTGGTTATCCATTTTCCTTAAAACGGCAAGAGTTGGCTCCATGCCCATATCCTGGCAGTGGAAGCACCGCATAGGGTTGGGCACATATGGCTTAACCTTGAATTGGTACCATGCCAACTTAACCAATTCTGGGAGGACTAACATGTTAAAAGTTAGAAGGAGATCTGGTGTCGACTGTTCCAAACCATCAACTTTCTTCTTAAAACGTTTTACTGCCACTACATTAAAATTCTTTAGTTCCTCTAACAGTTTCTCTTTAGAATACCTCATCAGGTCTCGGGAAAAGACAATTCCCTTACACTGATTGAGGGTTTTGTGAGGAGAACATGAAACTTAAGCCCCAGGGATGTCACATATCGCACGCAGATTGTCACTCTCATCTGGTGACAAAACTTCAACTATTAGGCTACCATCTCGTTGACATACCTCAACTATTTTCCAATGTACTTCAAAAATATCAAGATCCATGATTGATACACCATCAATGGTCTTCACTACTAGGTACTTACTATATGAAATACTCTCATATTTACCAGGTAAGATTTCCTTAGTGGATTGAGGAGGACTTTTCCCCTTCCTACCTGGTTTGGGAGCCCGGGAACCGTTACAATTCCCATTCTTGCCCTTTGGAAGCTGGGAAAGTTCCAAAATGACATGTGATGATCTAGAGGGAATGGTCGTGGATTGTTTAGGTCATCAGGAGAGAGCTAGATCTTGTAAATTTGCAGTACTCATACAAATTAGAATTCTTCATTTCTCACCCCCACCCACCCACCATGGAGTCCAACGAGGGGAAGCTATAGTTGGGGCTCAAAATCTACCATCAGCCACAGGGGTAATGAGGAAATATATACAGCCACCTTTACAGTACTGATGGCAGTCGTGGGACCTATGCACTACTGACTGAACAGTGCCTGCTTGACCTAGCCATATTTGACCTGCTGATTGACTGGGCCTTGATCAAGACACCCGTCTAACCAGAATATAGGACCAAAGAGGTGTGTCGCTAGCTGCAGGGTGGGTGCACCATGCCCTCTCATGACCTTGGTGCTCCAGGACGCCATTTTATCTCATCCCTCACTGGTGACCCCTCCAGTATGGTAGC
>NC_051386.1:38132840-38157840 GCF_015228065.2 Penaeus monodon | reverse complement strand
CAATAATAACAGTAGCAAAAACAATGAAAACTACAATAATTATATTGATGATAGTAATCATAGAGATAATAATATTAATAACTGTAATGATAATAATGATAATGCGGATAACAATAATGATGATAATAATAATAAAAACAATACTAGAAGCACTATTGATAATAATAATGATAAAGATAATAACAAATCTGATAATAGTTATAATAACGATGATGAAAATGATAACGATTATATTAGTGATTATGGTGATGATGATGATGATGATGATATGATAACAATAATAATAATAATAACAATGAATATCCGCATTTTCCCTTCGTTTCAGACCATGAGGGTTCCTTAAGGGACTACTAGACAGGCTCTCAGACCATCTTTAACTCCTCGTGACAGATCTGGTCAATCTGCCCGAACCATGACTTCCTAGGTCGCCTTATGGGCCTCCTCCACCCATGAGGAAACGAACTATGTGCCCGTATAGCCTGAGTTGGTTGTGCCGGATTGTAACATGTCCTGTGCCTGTCTCACGGTGCAATAGTCGGTGGGCACATGGTTAAGCTAACTGTACCCAATGACCCGGTGGAAGGGCCTGTTGCAAAAAGGCATGAAGACGCGACTCTAAGGCACAAAAATAGTGTCAGGCATTACTTCCATAAAGAAAACTAGCAGTATCAAGGAATTGAAGACAAGTAACTTTTTTTTCTGCAGGTCAATCCTGGTCTGACAGCCGGATTCATGGACTGCACTACCAACGTATGTAAAGCTCTCAGTGACTTTGATGTTCTTGTAGCAAGCATGTATCGACTGAAGATGTTCTCCTCGCAGACCCCCAACATCCCGGATCTTGGACTTAGTCCAAGAGACCTCTAAAGCCAAGGGCTTCGCCTCACTGCTGAATGTATCAAGACCCACCACCAGAGACTACAGGGACTCAGCAAGAATCGCAAAGTCAAGATCTGTGATCTCGATATTATCTAGTGTTGTGCTATAGTGACTTTAGATAGTAGCTTTACCCATTATTCACTCCACAAAAAGTGGTGAGAAGTAACGGTGCAAGAACACAGCCTTACCTCTCTCCAGAATTAACAAGAAAGAAGTTCGACAAGCCACCAACATACTTTACAGTCCTTTCAATACCAGTATCATCATCTTCATTAAGGGGCTAATCCCGACAGGGGCGCATGGCCGCATCCACCCTTCGCTTCCAACCACGAGGGTCCCTCGTGGTGAGTCCCAATGACCTGGTGGAAGGACCTGTTGCAAAAAGGCATCAAGATGCGACTCTATGGCACAAAATAGTGTCTGGGCATTACTTCCACAAAGCAAAACTTGCAGTATCAAGGAAATGAAGACACGTAACTTGGTCTTTCTGCCAGGTCAATCCTGGTCTGACAGCCCGGAGGCATGAAACTGCACTACCAATGTATGTAAAGCTGTCAGTGACTTTGAGTTCTTGTAACAAGCATGTATCGACTGAAGATGTTCTCTAACAGACCCCCAAAATCCCGGATCTTGGTCTTGGTCCAAGAGACCTCTAAAGCCAAGGGCTTCGTCTCACTGCTCAATGCATCAAGAGCCACCACCAGAGATTACAGGGACTGCTTGGACTAGCAAAGAATAGCAAAGTCAAGGTCTGTAAACTGATATTACCTAGTGTTGTGCTATAGTGAGTTTAGATAGTAGCTTTACCCATTATTCAGTCCACGCAAGTGTTGAGAAGTAACGGTGCAAGAACACAGCCTTACCTTCCCCCTAAAGGAAGCCCCCTTTGCAGTGGTGGGGGGGCTTGAGGTCCCAATGATCTCGTGAGCCGGATCAGAGGGCTACCCATACTGGAGGGGTCACCAGTGAGGGATGAGATAAAATGGCGTCCTGGAGCACCAAGGTCAGGGAGGGGGCATGGTGCCACCCACCCCTGCAGCTAGCGACACACTCTTTGGTCCTATATTCTGGTTAGACGGGTGTCTTGATCAAGGCCCAGTCAATCAGCAGGTCAAATATGGCTAGGGTCAAGCAGGCACTGTTCAGTCAGTAGTGCATAGGTCCCACGACTGCCATCAGTACTGTAAAGGTGGCTGTATATATTCCTCATTCCCCCTGTGGCTGATGGTAGATTTTGAGTCCCAACTATAGCCTCCCCTCGTTAGTCTCCATGGTGGGTGGGTGGGGGTGAGGAAATGAAGAATTGTAATTTGTATGATTTCTACAAATTTACAAAGATCTAGCTCTCTCCCTGATGACCTAAACAATCCCACGACCATTCCCTCTAGATCATCACATGTCATTTTGGAACTTTCCCAGCTTCCAAAGGGCAAGAATGGGAATTGTAACGGTTCCGGGCTCCCAAACCAGGTAGGAAGGGGAAAAGTCCTCCTCAATCCACTAAGGAAATCTTACCTGGTAAATATGAGAGTATTTCATATAGTAAGTACTAGTAGTGAAGACCATTGATGGTGTATCAATCATGGATCTTGATATTTTTGATGTACATTGGAAAATAGTTGAGGTATGTCAACGAGATGGTAGCCTAATAGTTGAAGTTTGTCACCAGATGAGAGTGACAATCTGCGTGCGATATGTGACATCCCTGGGGCTTAAGTTTCATGTTCTCCTCACAAAAACTCTCAATCAGTGTAAGGGAATTGTCTTTTCCCGAGACCTGATGAGGTATTCTGAAGAGAAACTGTTAGAGGAACTAAAGAATTTTAATGTAGTGGCAGTAAAACGTTTTAAGAAGAAAGTTGATGGTTTGGAACAGTCGACACCAGCTCTCCTTCTAACTTTTAACATGTTAGTCCTCCCAGAATCGGTTAAGTTGGCATGGTACCAATTCAAGGTTAAGCCATATGTGCCCAACCCTATGCGGTGCTTCCACTGCCAGGGATATGGGCATGGAGCCAACTCTTGCCGTTTTAAGGAAAATGGATAACCAGGAGTATGTGTAAAGTGTGGTACAACAGGTCATCAAGAAGATGACAACTCTCCAAGTCCAATATGCTGTTACCCCTGCAAAGAAGCTCATGAAGCTTCTTCAAAGCAATGTAAAAGGTACAAATTTGAAAAAGAAGTATTGGTAATAAGGAGCAAGGAGAAAGTTAGTTTTCCAGAGGCAAAGCGATGTGCCCGTGTGCTGTTTGCACAGCCAGGTAAATCCTTTGCTTCGGTTGTAACCCATCCTCCTTCCCACCAACCCTTGCCCTCTGGTGCTTCTTACAGCACACACTCTGCCACTTCCTTTAAACCTCAGTCCCCAATTGCTGAAACTGCCTCTGGTGAATTCCACCAGAAATGGAGTAGGAGTGAGGGGTCTATTGAGGACACTCTTCTTCCCAAAGTAAGGTCCTTAGAGCCATCAGGTAAGGCTCCAGAGGCATCAACGGTGACAGCTCCGGCTGCCACCACATACACAGGGGCCTCCGCTGCTAGGCAGAATGCCCCTGAAGCAAAGCTCAGGTATGCCCCTTTGCCCAGGCAAAGGAATCCTGAGCCTGGTCAAAAGACTCATTTCAGAGTGGGGTCTTTGGAGCCATCAGGTAGGGGCTCTAGAGGCCTCAACGGTGGCAGCATCAGCTGCCACCACATTCACAGGGGCCTCCGCTGCTATGCAGAATGCCCCTGAAGCAAAGGCTCAGGTCAGTCCTTTGCCCAGGCAAAGAAATCCTCAGCCTGTCAAAAGGAAGCGTGTGGAAACTAGTTCCATGGGTAAACAACCCCTCAAAAGATTCTCCCAAGATCCTGGAAAGGGGACAGCTTAAAGATGTGGGGCAAACATGACCACAGGTGCTACCAAACACCTTATGAAGAGGTAGTTTGGGAAACTGGATACCCTAATCCAATGGAACTGTCATGGAATTCATGCAAAATGGGAACAACTGCAACATCTGACAGCTTCATGTAACCAGTTTGTGTATGTTACCAGAGATTAGACCAGGGAAAATCATCCTATTTCCCTGAGAGGATTCAAAATTCAAGCCATTATGGGACTTTTCATAATGGGCCTCATGGAGGAGTAGCATTACTGGTATGTCAGGATATTCCCTTCCAGGCCATCCACCTGCAGACAACATTGCCGGTGAAGGCTGTGAGAATAGGCTTGATGCGTCCTTACACTGTTGCATCTATCTACCTTCCTTCACATAATCTCAACATAGATGATTTGGAAGATGTACTTGGGCAGTTGCCACAAACCATTTCTAATTTCTACTCTTGGGAGATGTCAGTGGTCGGCATCACTCTGGGGAGGACACTTTGTGCAAACCCCCAAGGAAGGGCCTTGGAGTCCTTGTTCTTAAGAGTAGATGCAGTTTTACTGAATAGTGACACTCCCACACATTTCCAAATTCCAAAATGGGACATTCTCCAATATAGACCTGTCAGTTGGCTCACCTGATTCACAGATGAATTTCACTTGGCAGGTCATGGAAGACTTACATGGAAGCGACCACTTTCCAATACTTTTGCAGGAGGTGAATGGTATTCCAGCAATGGAGGGCAGAGATAGCGACTTGAACATGCGGACTGGAATCTTTTTAGATCAACTGCAGTATTTCAAGGATCTGTGAATGATTTCCAGTGTGTCAAGATGCTGTTAATCACTTCACATCACGAATTCACCTTGCAGCAGAAGCATCCATTTCCCAAAAGTAGCGGACATTACCCTCGACCTTTTGGTACCATGGTGGTCTGATGAATGTCAACAAGCTGTCAGAGCTCGAAAAGCTGCATTAAGGCAGTTGAAATGACGCCCCAGCAATGTAACCTTATTCCATTACAAAAAGACCGAGCCAAGGCCAGGTGAGTGCTAATGGAGGCCAGACGGACATCATGGAGACAGTATGTCTCCTCATATGGAAGCTGATGAGAAAATGGTAAATTTCAGGTTGACATGGCTGCTATAGGTTTAGAAGATTGAGATCGATGACAGATGCACTTGTAAGGATTGAAATGCTTTACAGAATTCCTTCACACAAACAACATCACATGTTAGCAGTCTTCTTTGACCTAGAAAAAGGCATGGCATACTCTTGAAGCTGTATGACATTGATTTAAGAGGAGCATTACCTACCTTCATACAAAGCTTCCTTGCTAACAGGAAGTTTAGAGTTCGGGTGCAAAACAGTTTCTCTAACCCGGAGGATCAGCTGGAAGGATACTACAAGGGATTGTCTTAAGTGTGACCCTGTTTGCCATTTCTATAAATGACATCATAAAGGTTGTTCCAGGTGCTGTCTAATGTAATCTGTATGTGGATGACTTTACACTGTACTGCTCAGGAGGAAGCTTACAGGATGTGCAAGGACACATGCAGGCTGCAATATATCAGGCTGTACAGTGGGCAACATATCATGGCTTCAAATTTTCCCCAAGTAAGACCATGGCTATACATTTCCACAAACGAGAAAAATTCCATCCTTTCCTCTATTTAGGAGCAAACCCACTGCAATTTGTCCAAGAAGTGAAGTACTTGGGATAATTTTTGACTCAAGGCTTACATGGGTGCCTCACATCAAACAGTTAAAAGTGAAGGCTACAAAAGTGCTTAGTATTCTGCGGGTTCTTTCACATCTATCGTGGGGTGCAGACCGCACAACGCTTCTGCGGCTTTACTGAGCGTTTATTCGTAGTAAGCTTGATTATGGATGTGAGGCTTAGTCATCTACAACTCCCACTGTTCTCCAGATGTTGGACTCAGTTCACAATGAAGCTCTCAGAATCTGTACTGGGGCTTTCAGGTCTTCACCTGTGGAGTCCCTGTATGCTGAGAGAAGAGAACCACCTCTATCATTACACCGGGACTACATGAACCTGATTTACTACACGAGATTACAAAGGATTCCGGGATCTCCTACATTCAGATTGGTTTTCAACCCCCTTGGGGAAGATCTTAATTTAAGTCTCACCAAGGTTCTGGCTGTTGGAATTCCCCAATTCCCCCCTTGGACTAATCAAGTCGAGCTGGATTTTGGGCGGAATGGGAAAGGGAGAGATCCGAAGCAGAAGTCAGAGAGAGATTACTTCAGCATATTTCTAAGTACCAAGGATCAGATGCAATATATACAGATGGTTCTAAGTCTGAAAATGGTGTGGGCTTTGCAGCAGTGAGCACAAGGAAGACCGCATCTGACAGTCTTTCTCTAGCAGCCTCGAAATTCACTGCAGAGTTACATGCCATCCTTGCAGCAGTTAAGATGACTAGAGATCGTACGAACCATTCTATTGTGATATATTCCGATTCTCGTGGTGCCTTGCAAGCAATCAAGAGCTTAAAATCATCACATCCAGTAGTAAGGGAGATTCAAGATTGGCTTGTTTCTGATGTCAAACATGTAAACTCTGTGTTGGGTGCCAGTGCATGTTGGTATCAGTGGGAATGAGCAAACTGATCAGAAGGCCAAGGCAGCTGCCGCTCAGCCTTGTGATGCTCGTTTTCCTCTCCCACACAGCGACTTGAAACCCAGCATCAGGAGTTGTCTTCGTGATAAATGGAAGGAACAATGGAGGCATACCTCCAGAAACAAACTGCGAGAGATTAGAGATGACCTTGGCAGGGGTGACTAGCATCCATCCCAATCGAAAAGTGGAGGTTGCATTAACAAGACTAAGAATCTGGCACACAAGACTGATCATGGCAAATGAGGCTGTGAAGCACTTTGTGAGGGATGCCAAGAGCCATTAACGGTCGCACATGTAGTGGAGGGATGTGCAACATTCTCAGACCAAAGACGTATGTACTTGTCTCCCCCATATACACTGAAAAATGTATTGGGGAGGATTGTGATATAGAGGGTCTTATTAGTTTCCTTAGAGAGACTAATATTTTCAATAAAATTTAAAACATGTATAATGTTTATGCAACAATTTAATACACTTAGAGCATAATATTTTTGCTTTGACTTTTAATATATTTATTGATAGATTTTTAAAGTTTTAAATATTTTAATGTTTCTATTTTAACAAGGCATTCACCGCTAATGACCTTAGCTGTGACGTGGCAGATAATTTTAAATAATCAAATCAAATCAATCACTCCAGAATTAACAAGAAAGAAGTTCAACAAGCCACCAACACACTTACAGCCCTTTCAATACCAGTATCATCATCATCATCATCAAGGGGCTAACACCGACGGGGGCGCATGGCCATATCCACCCTTAGCTTCCAACTACAAGGGTCCCTCGTGGCGGGTCTCCAGGTATGCCCTCGGCCCATCTCTAATTCCTCACGGCAGGTCTCGTCGAGCTGCCCAAGCCATGACCTCCTGGGTCGTCCCACATGCCTCCTGCCCCCAGGGTTGTCTGGCAAAGAGACAACCTGAAGGGCAGGGTCATCCACAGGGAAACGAGCTAGGTGCCCATATAGCCTGAGTTGGCAATCCCAGATTATGCAAGTAGCATTTCCCCATGCCAGTCTCAGAGTGTAACCATTGGTTGGACACACGTGGTCCTGCCAACTGTACTCCATGATCCGGTGAAGTGACTTGTTACAAAAGGCATCAAAAAGAGACTCAAAGACACTGGATAGCGTCCAGGTTTCGCTTCCATATAGCAAAACTGGCAGTATTAAGGCCTTGAAGACATGTAGCTTGGTCCTTCTGCATAGGTACCGACATCTCCAATGCTTTTGTTGATTGAGTTCATGGCTCCTGTTGCCAGACCAATCCGTCTATTGACTTCTTGGTCTGACAGCCCAGAGATATGGAAACATGGATCAACTGAATGGCTTCCCTAACAGGCCCCCAAAATTCTGAATCTTGGTCCAGGAGACCTCTGGGCCTAAGGGCTTCCCCTCATTGCTAGATGCATCAAGAGCTGCCACCAGTTACTCCCGGGACTCAGGCTAGCAACATCAATGGCCAAGTTAGGTCTTAGACCCTTGTGACCCTCATTCCCATTTTCTCCATACTGACTTTGGGGATAGCTCTGCCCATTTATCCAGTCCCATACAGGTGTTGAAAAGTTTTGTTCAAGAACACAGCCGTGCCTCACCCCTTAATTAACAGGGAAGAAGTTTGACATACCCCACCATACTTTACAGCACTTTCAGTAGCCAATAATCTTGTGTCAGAATTCCCTGAGTCTCAGGATCTCCATAGCGATTCCTAATGCCCAAGTCAAACACCTTCTTGAGTCGATGTAGTGTTGCAAGCCCCACGACCAACTCACAACGGTTCCCAATTACTCGAAGCGTTAGTATTCGTCTATTGTGGACAGTTGCCAGGAGTAATCCAGACTGCTCTCCATTTCTGATGCCCTCAGTAGGTGTTGCAGATCCATTTCAGAATTATGTGGTCGAAGCACTTTGCCTGTATACTGAGCAGGTGTAATACCTGTAATTGCTACATCCCAATGATCCCCTTCCCCTTCCAGAGAGGGATACCACGCCTGAAGCGTCAGGGGGAAATGGTCCAGACTGCCAGATGGCAGTCAGACTGTATGCGGCCCATCGCCATAATTTGCACCCCCAGCCTTTAGAAGTTCAGCAAGGGATATCAATATGACTCAGCTTCCCTCACTCTTCAGCTTTGGAACTCACCATCTTAACCTCCGTTAGTGTAAAGGTTTCCTCACTGATGAGTGGGTTTCTGCCTAGGTATTGTGTCCCCCGCTTGGCATCAAGCTAACTGTTGGAAGGTCTACCTGGTACAAACTGCTCAAAAATATCCAACATGATCTGAAATGATCTGTCCATCTTCTGATCAGACTGCATCATCTGCGCGTAGGGCTTATAGGTTTCCGCTTTCTCAGACTTGTAGGCATGCAAAGGTCGTTGACGTAAACATGGCCTCAGCCTCCTCAGGCAACAAGATTCCTGTGAAACTAGTCCTTTTCCCTTCTCAGCAGTTTCGCTAGCGACACACTTCAGTGGCCTCTATTATCGTTCAAGGGTGATGAAATTCTGCCTTGCCCTCATGTGTACTCCAATAGACTCCTGGGCTGCGTGAGTATTGCATGCTTGAAGACTCCCAGAACAGTTCTGTGAATGTCGAGACTGTCATGGTTAACCCACTGGCACACTCCTCCCTCCCTTAGTCCCCCCCAACGGAAGCTCCGCCGTGCCGCGTGGGGGGGCTTAGTCCCAATGATCTGGTGAGCCGGACCAGAGGGCTACCCATAACTGAGAGGTCACCAGTGAGGGATGAGACAAATGGCTTCCTGTGCACTCAGGCCTATGAGAGGGTATGGTGTAGCCCCCCCACTGGTTCATGTCCATTCTTGACTATGGAGATAAACTCTCCCCACGTGTGTTTGCCGTGCGTGCCTCCCGTATTACCATGAGACAGGAGTCCTGGAGGTTGGCGATGCTGCACGCTGCGCCCTGCAGCTAGCAACACACCTTTTGGTCCTTTATTCCTGGTTAGACGGGTGTTTGATCAAGGGCCAGATCCAGTCACTCGGCTGTCAAAATATTGTGCTAGGTCAAGCAGCACATTCGTCGGTACGCATAGGTCCCCGCGACGCCATCAGTACTGCTGATAGTTGCTGCGTAATTTCCTCATTACCCTGTGGCTTGTTGGGAGATTTTGAAACCCAACTATAGCTTCCCCTCTTGTACTCCATGGTGGGTGGGGGGTGAGGAAATGAAGAATTCAAATTTGTATGAGTACTAACACATTTACAAAGATCTAGCTCCTCCTGACCGACCTCGCGCAATCCTCGACCATTCTCTATGGAAAATTCAACCCACTTTTTCACTCTGGAAACCTTTTTCAGTTCAAAGGGCCAAGATGGGAATCGTAATGGTTCCCGGCTCCCAAACCAGGTACAGAAGGGGAAAGTCCCCCTCCTCATCCACTAAGGAGAATTCTTACCTGTTAAATATGAAAGCATTTCATATAGTATATACCTGTAGTGAAGACCAATTGATGGGTGTATCAATCTGATCTTGACATCTTGAGGTTCTCGGAAATAGTTGAAGTATGGTCAACGTTATCCTCGTATCACCCCACAGCGAGATGGTAGCCGGATGATTGAGGTTTCGTCAACCAGCCGAGAGTGACCGTCTGCGTGCATATGTAACATTCCTGGGGCTCAAGTTTCTGCTCGCCTCACAAAACCCTCCTCAGTGTAAGGGAATTGTTTTTTCCCCGGAGACCGATGAGGTATTCTGAGGTAGAACTGTTAGAGAACTAGAGAATTTTAATGTAGTGCAGTAAACGTTTTAGGAATAAAGTTGATGGTTTTGGGAACAGTCGACGTACCAGCTCTTCTTCTACTTTTAACACATTAGTCCCTCCTCCAGAATCGGTAAGTTAGCATTGTACCACCTCAAGTAGCCATATGGCCCAAGCCCTATGCGGCTCCACTGCCAAGGTATGGGCATGGGGAGCCAACTCTTTGCCCGTTTTAAAGAAAATGGACACCAATATTAATGTGGTTAAGTGTGGGTACACAGGTCATCAAGGAGAGGACAACTGTCCAGGTCCAATACTGCTGTTTACCACTGCAAGAAGCTCATGAAGCTTCTTCAAAAGCTTTAAAAGGTACAATTTGAAAAGGAAGTATTGGTAATAAAGATCAAGGAAAAGTAGTTTTCCAGAGGGGCAAAGCTGACCGGTGCCCGTATGCTGTTTGCACAGCCGGTAGGTCCTTTGCTTCGGTTCTACCCATCTCCTTCCCACCCAAACCCTTGCCCTCCAATGCTTCTTTACAGCACACACTCTGCACTCTCCTCTAAACCTCAGTCCCAATTGCTGACACTGCTATGTGATTTGTTCCACCAGAAACGGAGTAGGAGTGAGGGGTCCTATTGAGGAGACTCCGCCTCCCAAAGTAAAGGTCTGTGAGCCCATCAGGGCAGGCCTCCAAGGCCTCAATGGTGACAGCTCCAGCTGCCCACCACATCCACAGGAGCATCTGCTGCTAGTCAGAATGCTCCTGAGTAAAGGCTCAGCACGCCCTTTGCCCAGCAAAGGAATCTGAACCTGTCCCAAAACTCCAGCTTCAACAAAATCCACAGGGTGCCTGCCGCTGCTAGACAGAAATGCCCCTGAAGCAAAGGCTCAGTCCGTCCTTTGCCTAGCAAGAAATCCTGAACCCTGTCCAAGGGAAACCTGTGGAGAAACTATTCCACAGGTAAACAACCATTAAAAAGTACTCCCAGGTATCCTGGAACAGGGACAGCCTAAAGGGTGTGTGAGGCAAGACCTTAACCACAGTGCTGCCAACACCTATGAAGAAAGAATCTAAAGAACTGGATACCCTAATCCAATGGAACTGGTCAGGATTCATGCAAAATGGGAAGAACTGCGCATTTGATAGCTTCATGGAACCCATGTGTATGACCTACAGGAGATTATGACCAGGGAAAATCGTCCCATTTTCCTGAGAGATTTCAGTTCAAGCCCATTATCGAATCTTTGACAATGGACCTCATGTGGAGTATCAGTAATGGGACGTCATGATTAATTCCTTCCAGGCCATCCACCTCAACACAACACTGGCAGTGAGGCTGTGAGAATAGGCCTTGACACTACCTTACAACTGTTCTCCATCGACCTTCCCCACCTAATCTCAACTAATGATTTGGAAGATCTACTTGGCAGTTGCCACGATCATTTTTCTACTCTTGGGCGAATTTTTTTTTTTTTTTGTTTTCAATGGTCGGTACTCACCTCTGGGGAGACACTTTGTGCAACCCTCGGAAGGCCTGGAGTCCCCTTGTTCTTAAGAGCAGATGCAGTGTTTACTGAACGCGTGACACTCCCACACATTTCCAAGTTTCAACTGGACATTCTCCCAATATAGACCTTCAATAGGTTCACCTGATTCACAGTTGACTTCACTTGCAGGTCATGGAAGACTTACATGAAAGCGACCATTTTCCATAAGTTTGGAGGATTGAATGTAATTCCAGTCAATGGAGTGCAAGATGGCGACGTGAACATGCAGACTGGGAATCTTTTTAGATCAACTGCAGTATTGACATGGATCTGTTTAATGATTTCAGTGGGTTCAAGATGCGTTAAATCACTTCACACACGATTCACCTGCAGCAGAAGCCCCATCCATTCCCAAAAGTAGTCGAGAACAGACCGTCGACCTCAGTACCCTGTGGTCTGAAGAAATGCCACAAGCTGTCAGGCAAGGAAAGTCTGCATTAACAGTTGAAACGACGCCCCAGCATTGTAACCTTGAATCATTTACAAAAAGACCCGAGCCAAGGCCGGGCGCGGGCTAACGGAGGCTAGACGGACGTCGTGGAACAGTATGTCTTCCTCGATTAACTCTGGGACCCCCTTACATGGTGTGGGACAAGGTTCGTACTATTGCTGGTAAAGAGCCACATCCATATCACAACCTGCTCTGAAGATAGATGGGCATAATCATCACAGACAAAAGAGATATTGCTAAGAGCTAGCTAAATCCATGGCAGAGATCTCCCTGGAGCATCTTACACTGCTCGATTCTCCACTCTTCGTGGCTGAACAGGAACAAAACCAGTGTCGTTCCAATCATAAGACAAAATGCAGCTAGAACTTCCATACAACTTGCCATTTTTGCGCAAGGAGATGACTCCGCTTTTGCAGCATTCTGCCCGTACATAACTGCCCAGGAAGTGACGATATTCCATATCCAAATGATATCTCACTTAACCGGAGAGTTCCCAGAAGTTCCTGTTGACTTGTTCAATTGATCTATAGGGAGGGCACAGTGCCATCCACATGGAAAGAGCTATACAATTCCCTGTTCCTAAACCGGCAAAGATACTTCCACACCAGGAAATACAGACCAATTTCTCTCACCAGCTGCATCTGCAAGCTAATGGAGAAAAATTGTAAACTCAGGTTGACATGGCTGCTATAAAAAGAAAAACGGTGCTGACCCCATCTCAATATGCTTTATGAAAATTGAGATCGACCACAGTGCACTGTTTGAGGATGGAAACTGCTATCGAATTCCCTTCGCACAGCGACGTCACATGTTAGGCAGTCTTCTTTGCCTTGAAAAGGCTTTAGATACTACTTGGAAGCATGGCATACTCATGAGCGTGTATGGACTTGGTTTTAAGAGGAGCATTACCTACCTTCATACAAATCTTCCTTGCTAAAGGAAATTTAGAGTTCGGGTGGGAAACAGTTTCTCTAAAACCTGGAAGACCAGCCTGGAAGGGTCCCCACAAGGGAGTGTCCTTAAGTGTGACCCTGTTTTGCCATTTGCTATAAATGACAGTGTAAAGGTTGTTCCAAGTGCTGTCTCATGTAATCTTATGTGGATGACTTTAACTGTACTGCTCAGAGGAAGCTTACAGGATGTCAGGACGCATGCAGACTGCAATAAATCAGGTTGTAAGTGGGCAACATATCATGGGTTTCAAACATTTTCTCAAAGCAAGACCAGGGCTGTTAATTTCCACAACGCGGAAAGTTCCATCCTTCCCTCTATTTAGGAGCAAACCCACTGCAATTTGTCCAGAGGTGAAGTACTTGGGTCTAATTTGTGACTCAGACTTACATGGGTTTGGGGGGCCCCCTCACATCAACAGTTAAAAGTGAAGGCACAAAAGCACTTAGTATTTTGCGGGTTTTCTTTCACATTTATCTTGGGTGCAGACCGCACAACGCTTCTACGGCTTTACCGACGCTATTCGTCGAAGCTTTACTATGATGTGAGCTTATTCATCTGCACTCCACTGTTCTCCGGATGTTAGACTCGTTTCATATGAAGCTCTCAGAAAGCTGTACTGGGGCTTTCAGGTCCTTCACCTGTGGAATCCCTGTAGGCCTGAGATGGAAGAACCACCTCTTTCATACCCCGTGACGACATGACCTGATTACTATACAAAATTACAAAGGGTTCCGGGATCTTCCTACATCCAGATTGGTTTTCACCTCCTTGGGATACCGATCCTATGGGTAGTAGAATGAGGGAATCTTTATAAGAACCTAATTTAAGTCTCACTACGGTTTCTGGCTGTTGGAATTCCCAATTTCCCCCTTGAAACTAATGCAAGTCGAGCTGGATTTGGTCGAATGGGCAAGGGAGAGATCTGAAGCAGAAGTCAGAGAGAGATTTCTTTAGCACATTCTAAGTCCCAAGATCGACGCAATAATACGATGGGTTCGCATCTGAAATGGTGTGGGCTTTGCAGCAGTGAGCAGAAGTAGACTGCAATCTGCAGTCTTTCTCTAGCAGCCTCGATCTTCACTGCAGATTTACATGACCATCCTTGCAGCAGTTAAGATGACTAGAGATCTTATGACCATTCTATTAGTGATTATATGTCGACTCTTCGTAGTGCCTTGCACAATCAGAGCTTAACTCATCACATACAGTAGTGAGGGAGGTTCAAGTTGCTTACACTGATGTCAACCACGTAAAAAGATAACTCTGTGTTGGGTCCAGCGCATGTTGGTGTCAGTGGGAATGAGCGAGCTGATCAGAAGGCTAAGCAGCTGCCGTCAAGCCTTGTGATGATCGTTTCCTCCTCCCACACACCGACCTGAACCCAGCATCCGGAGTTCTTCTTGCGCGATAAGGAAGGAACAATGGAGCATATCTCCGAAATAACGGCGAGAGATTGGATAGAGCAAAAACAAGAACAGAACCACAGAAGAATACAAAACCGATTGGCAGTTGGGGTGACTACATCCATTCCCCCGAAAGTTGAAGTTGCATTAAAGCTAAAATCGGCACACAAGACTGACTCATTGGCCGTGAATGGCTAAAATCAGCACTTTGTGAGGGATGCAGGGAGCCCTTACAATCGCACTGTAGTGGAAGATTGCAACATTCCCTCAGACCAAAGACGTTGTACTTGTCTCCCCGTATACCTGAAGAATGTATTGGGGGAGAATTGTGAACATAGAGGGTCTTATGTTTCCTTAGGGAGACTAATTTTTAATAAAATTTAATTATGCATATGTTTATGCAATAATTTTATATCACTTAAGAGTATAAGATTTCATTGCTGTGATTGTTTAATTTTTTATTGTTATTTATAGATACTATTGATAATTTTTTAAAGTTTTTTAACATTTTAATTTTCTGTTTAACACTGTTATTCGCCGCTAATGAACCTAGCTGTTGACGCGGCAGATTTTTAAATAATCAATCAATCAATCCCTTATTCCGGACGTGGGGGCCGACAGATATCTCTAGCCACTTGGTCATTGCACTGAAGTCGAGTTACAACATCAGTAGGAGCGTATACAGTAATAAGAGATATGAAGCTAAAGTCATGCTTCAGTCTCAATGGCCATAATACGCTCAATCAACCAGTGTCACCTCCACTACCGAGGGCTGAAGTCAGCTGGAGATGGCTATGGCTACACCCTTGGAGGTGTGACCTCACTGCGGCCCAACCAGTATAGTGACCCACCCACGCTGAATCGTGCCCACTACCATTCTCTTCGACCTCCAAGGGGCAACTACCCAACTTCCAGTCCCTCCAGTTCCCTCGCTAGCAGAGATAACCGCTCATCTTGCCGCAAGTACCGGATGTTCCAAGCGCCTACCCGGAAAGCTCGCCTGAGGTTAAGCCTCGCCACCTCTGCCACCTTTTATATCCATTTATTTGGTGCAACGGCACCAAATAAATGGATCTGGCTGGGGGAGAGAAATTCGACAAGCCACCAACATACTTTACAGCCTTTTATACCAGTATACAGACTTGAATATGAATCTAATAATCATTGTTGGTATTCCCTCTAAAATCTTACAATCTCCCCGAGGATTCGTGATGCACCGAGTCAAATCCTTTTTGGGGGGGGGGGGGGGGAAAAAGCGTGTAGTTCCGAGCAGCCTAGGATCAAACTCATGACCGGCCGTTGTACAATAAATTGGAAGCCCATGATACCAAGCACTTGTGGACTTACTATTAGTAATCAATTGCATCTGGTCTCTGGTCCTTAGTAAATGGTCTTGGCTCTGAGCAGTGTGATGCAATGGTATATCCGCAGTCCCTAACTGTGGTGTTAAGTATTCCCTATAATACAAAAACGGCTATCCATTGCCCTCCAAACTCATGACAAATATTGTCAGTGGACATGTTATTTAAGGAATAATGTATTTTATCTAATGATATAATATGGACTTATTTAGGCCAATATAATTGGCTAGTCCCTCAATTCTTCATTTCCACTATAGTCCAGAGACTCTCTCATCATAGAGCTTCTCCACCGACTTCTACAGGGAATACCAGGCTGACGCTTCTGTTATTTGTCATCACACGCCTAGTCTTTCATGACTATACTTCGTTAAGGCCTATAAAGGTTTTAGTAAAATCCTCTAGATATTTTCAAGAGATAATCAGATCCCCAAATCGCCCAGTGGTATGGACAGTAGGACAAGAGAGGCATCTTCGTTGTAAACATCATGTACTCATGCATTACATCCTCCCCCGTGCAACGGCTCATACGGCACTGACATCCAGAGGAATTGTAAACGCTAAAATGGTGATCTGAATTACAGCTATACCTGCAACGAAATTGCATTACACTAGGGGACAGCCCCAACTCACTGAAAGCTCGCAGTCTGCAATCCCCCCCAGCCCGTCACTTAAACCCATCTCCACCCTGCCCCATACTCCACCCTGCTGCTGCCCCCACGCCATTAAAATTTTCGTCCCTTTCTCGTATTTTCACGGAATTTTTACTATTTTTTCGTGGTATAGTGTTCAAACCTGGAAAAAAGAAAACAAGTTAAACAAAATCCAAAATGGGGTCATTACCAACTTGCTACCCCCAAAAGGTTTCCAAAACTCAAGTGGAATTGCGGTTACCCCAAATCGGGGCCGGTCACACGGGAAAAAGTGCTTCATTCCCTACATTTTGGCATAAAAAAAAGGATCACTATAGGAAAGAAATGCAGCTGATACTATGAGATTATTGCCGACTTCAACGATCCTGAGGCCCCGGTATTGAGTCGCTGTCATCTCTCATATACGAGGGGTTTAGAAACCCCCTCCCCCTAAACTAACCGAAGTACTGTTTTAATCCCGAAGCAGGTAAAGTGGTATTTTACGCTATTATTGTGGAAATTTTCGAAAACCCCCCAACCTATCCCGATAAAAGGGTTTTTTTTTTTTTTTTTTTTATTATCTGATTATCTTTGCTCTTATTACATTATCCCGCTTGCTAGTCTGGCGGAAAAAGGGAGGGAGTAGGGATTAGGGGAACGGTCGCTGTGGAGCAAAATTACCGACCCTTTGCTCTACATCATATTGTCCCTTTTTCGCGCCGGGGCCACGGGGGATTATATTATAAAAAAATACTGATAAGAGTAAAAAAAAAAAAACACTATGAACCTCACAATTTTTTGAAAAACGAAAATAATAGTTTTTTAAAGTCATCGATGCCCCCCGTTTTAATCCCTGGAAAAATTTCCCTTTTTGCTTGGCCCTGAGCGTTTCCTAGCAATACCAAAATTGTATGTTTTAAAACAGAAATTAACGGTCAGCTTTAATAAAAATAATAAATAAACCTTTCTAACCCCAACTATGTGATACATGGGGGAAAAATTTAGAAAAAAAGGAATGGAAATAAACAGAAAAAAAAAAAAACACCGTGAAAGAAAAATTAAAAAGAAGTCAATCAGGTCACCGAGAAATATCTGCAGGTGGCTCGTGTCAAAAACCCCCCTGCGTCATTTTCCCAAAGTCGGAGAGAGTGAAATATTTACTATAATGAGGCCCTTTAATCAGCTTAGGAATATGAAAGATTTTCACATTTTTTTTCCAAACTCGCCCAAACCCCTGGCTTGATAAAATTCGCAGATAAATCGTGGGAAATATGTACGTCACATAAATATAAAAAGAAGGTTTAAGCAAAAAACCAGTCTGAAAAAATCTTTTTAATACCCGTCCAAAAACTTTATATTAAAAATACCTGGGACTGGCTTTACAATTTATTCCTACAATTTTGTTAGCTCGACCTTTTAGTTATATTTTACATATATTAAAATTTTATATATAATATTATATATATATATATAATATTTTTAGATTATATAAAAATTTAATATAATTTATATTATTAATTATTATATATATATGTATTATGTATATATATAATATATATTATATATAAATTATATTATTAATTATTATTAATATGTTATATATACACACTCACCACCCACACACAACACACCCCCACCACACACCACACACACCCCACACACACACACAACAAACCAAACACCCCAACTCACAACCACACACACACCTATTTTTAAATATATATATATTATATATATATATATATATAAAATTTATATATATAATCTATTATATATATAATATTTATATATCATTATATACATATATATACATTATCTATTATCAATATACTATATTGCGTATATAACTATATACGTATATATCCCTATAACGTTATATCATATATAGGTATATATACATATATCTTTAATATACACAATACTATATATACACTATACGTATATATACGTAATCGTTAATCGTATATACGTTATATCTTATATTGTATAAAACCTATATACGTTATATATTTTTACCTATTATCAATATCGTATAAACTTTAATACTAATAATACAAAATATCATTATACTAATTAATATAAACGTAAAATTACATATAGATTTTATATACTAAGTATATTGACTTATACATCATACAACTATTATATATATATATTTTTATATATATTATTAATATATATTTTAAAATTATTATATTTTTTGTATGTTGTTATGTATATATAAATATATTTTATATATAAAAAATATATATTATATATATATATATTATAATATTGTGTGTGTGTGTGTGTGTGTTATATTTATGGGAAAGCTGCAAACACAAATGTTACGCATCTGCGGGATTTTGTACCCTTTCATGCCTTTACTGCAACTCTGAGGAAGTTGAAATTACAGCAAACTGTATGGACTGTATTTTGCAGCTCGGGCATTCCTCATTTACCCGAACTTCCCCTTTGAAAAGCCGCTTTAAGGTTAAAGTTGAATGCATAGATTATAATACCCCAATTATTTAGGTCGTTAGTGGTGAGCTTCGTTTATCACTCGCTACGTGTCCCCTTCGTCTGTACACACAGCTTTCGCTTTGTGTATGGGCAAAAAACAAGAGGGAAGAAAAAAAAAACATCTGAAATCAGAAGCTTGTTTCCCCAATGAAGTACATAAACCCCCACTCATTTCCCTGCCCTTTTCTTTTTTTTTTCAATGCTTTCTTTTTCGATCGAAAAAAAGGCCAAAATCTTATTCTGTTGGGTTTAAATTAAATTTATGTTTTGAAATAGCAACCAGGAAAAGATTTATAAAAAATCCTTTTAAAAATTAAACCATGATCCCTGAATTTCCGTTTTTTAAAGTTTTGTATTGCTGACCATTTAAAAATTTTAATAGTTACTGTTTTTATGATAGAAACTGCTATATTTTTGGGTGTATTTAACACTGAATTCATCAAATTAGGATTGATATTATTATTATTATTATTATTATTATTATTTTTATTATTGTTATTCTCATTATTATTATTATTTTTATTTTTATTATTAAATTTATTATTTTTTTTTTTTTATTATTATTTTTATTATTATTTAATTATTATTATTTTTATTATTATCATTATTATTATTGTTATCAAATTTTTATTATTATTATCTTTCATTATCATTTCATTTTATTATCATTTTTGTTTTATTATTAAATTTCTATTAATAATAAAATAATAATTTATTATTATTATTATTAAAATTATCATCTCATACATCCCCTCCATTCATCTCATCATCTCATCATCATCATCACCACTCATCATCATCATCATCATCATCATCCCTCATATCTTTTAATTACTTTATTATTTTTATTATTTTTATTATTATTATTTTTTTATTATTATTAATTATTTATTATTTTGCTTTTTTCATTAATGTCATTATTATTATTATTTTATATCTTATTTTTCCATTTATTTTTTTAAAGATAAGGGGGGTTATTTCACATTATTTTCATTTTTCTATTATCTTACCGTTATCATTCATTTATGTCTTTCGTTTCATTATATTATTTTTACGATGCTGCTGATGATTTTTTTTTTTTTTTTGTTTTTTTGATTTTATATTTTATAGTTCATGATCATTATCGTTTTAATTGAAAATTACCCTTTTTGTAATCATCACTATTATTTCATGATTTTCATTAGTATCTTTTTAAATTTTTGTTTTATTATTAAAAAAGACTATCATTATCACATCATCAAATTTATCAAAAATCATCATTCCCTCATCATCATCATCATCTCTTTACATCTCATCCTTATATTTTTGATGATTTTTTTAAAATTTTTTTATTTTATTTACTAAACCCTTTTTTTTTTCATTTTGTTTTGTAATTGATATAAAATAAAAAATTTCATTATTTTATTTTTATTATTATTTTTATATTTTTAGTATTTGTATCATATTATTGCTATTATTCTTATCATCACATTGTTATTTTTAATTTTTTAAGTTTCATTTTTTAATCTTATTGTTTTATTATTACATTTCTATCCTTTTTTGTATTTTTTTTTCTTTTTGCATTGTTTTGATAATTTTTCAGTATATTATTTTCATTTTATTATTAATATTATTTTTATACCAAAGTTTATTTTTATTACTATACTATTATTATAATTTTTCATTATTATTTAAAATTTTTTTATTATTTTTATTATTTTATTATTTTTATTATTATTTTCATTTTTATCATTACTTTTACATCATAATAATTATTGCTCTTTTTGTTTTATTTTTTTTGCTAATGTTATTATTTTTCCATATTTTTTATTTTTTTTTAAAAACAAAGTTAAACATTATCATTATTTTACTAACTATTTCTTATTATTATTGTTATTTCTATTGCATTTCACATGTTGCTATTATTATTTTAAATTATATTATTATTATTATTATTATTATTATTTTATTTTTATCACATTATCTTATCATTATTTTTATCATTTTTTATTTTTACCTTTATCATTATATTATATTAGTATTATATTGCCATTATTATTACATTATCATTATCTTATTTTATTTTTATATAGTAGTATTATTACCCTTTTCATCATGTCGTAATCATTTTCCATTATTTTCATTTTCACTGGTTATTACTTTGCATTTTTTATCACCATTATTATTAAAAACATCATTTTATAGTTATTAGTACTATCTTTTCTTCTTTTATCATTTTCACTATTATAACCCCCCCTTTTATTATAAACCAATTTTCAGCATCATTATAATTTTATCATCCTGTAAATTATCATTATCACAGTTATGTTTATTATTGTTATCATCATCAGCAGCAGGAGTATCTTTATTTTTATTTTATCTTTTTATTTGTATTATTTTTGTTATAATTTTTATGATCATTTCCATTATCATTATCATTGTCATTATTATTATTATTAGTAGTAGTAGTAGTAGCAGTATCCTTATTATAATTATTTTAATAATTATCATCTTAAGTATTACTAAGTATTATTGTTATTATCATTATTATCGCCATTATCATTATCATTATTATTAGTAGTATAATTATTATTATTATTATTTTTATTATTGTTATTATTATTATTGTTATCAGTATTAATATTGATATAATTATTATTAATGCTATCATTATTATCTTTGTTTATTATCATTATTATTATTAGTGTTATTATATAGTTCTTCTTATTCCTAATATTATTATTGTTATTATTATTATTATTATCATTATTATTATTGTTACCATTATTATTATTATTATTATTATTATTATTAATATTATTGTTGTTGTTGATGATGTTATTGTTGTTTTTGTTGTTTTGTTGTTGATGTTGCTGTTGTTATTGTTTTATTAATATTATTAATATTATTGTCATCATTAATATTATCACTGTTATTATTAATATCATTCTATAGTCATAACTAGCCTTTTTATTTTTTTATTATTCTTATTATTATTTTTATCATAATGATTTTCATTGTCATCATAATCATTTTTATTACCATCATTATCATCATCATGAACATCATTAATATCGTCATCATCATAACTATGGTATTTTAATTATAATCATAATTTTGCAATGATATCATTATTATCATCACTATTAGCCTCATTAATCATTATTATCACTATCATTATAATCATTATCAGTATCATTATCATTATTATTATTATTATTATAACCATTATCTTTAGTATTATCATTATTATTATCAATTATTAATATTATTTCCATTATTGCCATGATCTTCATAACTATCATTATCATTTTTACTATTATCATCATTATTGAGATAAGTAAAATGGCAGAAAGCGAAATATAACACCCATAAATGCTAACAAAAATTAATACACTAGACTCGATGAGGTAAATCGCCTCACACAGTATCGGACTTCTGTTGACATTGAATCATTGAATAACACTTTCGTAGATGTGCAGACAACAGACGATCTTGAAGCTTTGAAGCGAATCGTTTTCGGACGACATGCTGTTGTAAGTATTAGTATTAGTAATATAATCATGATCATTATTGTTGTTGTTATTATTGATATTATTACTGATATTATTATCATTATGATGATGGTGATGATAATGATGATAATGATGATGATGATAATGATTATGATAATGATAATGATAATGATAATGATAATGATAATGATGATGATGATGATGATGATGATGATGATGATGATGATGATGATGATGATAATTATTATCATTATTATTTAATAATATGATAGAAATGATAATGATGATTATTGTGATCACTTTCAGTGTTGTTATTCCCAATATTTTCATCACTATTGTCATTGTATATATTATTGTAATTATAATTATAATTAATTTTATTACTATTATCATTATTATAAGTATTATCATGGTTATTATAATTGTTGTTTTCATTATTACTATTACTTTCATTATAATTATTATCATTATTGATGTTATTATTATCATTTTCATCATTATTACCCTTATCATTATGGAAGCGGGGCGTAGACTCGATAGAATCTAGTGAATAAATTATATAGATTTTCACACAGGGAAATATTCGTTGTCAGTGAACAGATGTAAAGTTACAGGCCTACGGCCAGCTGCCACCACCTGATTAGTAGGTTTGGGAACCTTGTATGTTGTGTATGTGGGCGTGAATGGTGGATGAGGGAAGGGGGAAGGAAGAAACAGAGTGTGTTCGGTGAATGGTGGGTGTAAGAGTATGTAAATGACAAAAGGGAGATAGCGTAGGCTAAACGTCTGCGTGGATATGTTAGGAAGAAAACGCAAGATCATAAAATAATTATTCTTCCTTCCGGTTGAGCATCCGCCTAGTGGAAACAGAAACCCATTTAGTTATGGACTGTTCTTTGCTTTCACCTTAATATAATCTGATTCATCTAGCGTTTTTACAGCCTTTCAGGGATTGCGAGAAATCACAAACTATCCAGGAATATGCTGCTTAGGAGACCCAAGTCTGAGAAAACTGAGCGCTTAACCATATAACTTTGGTCAAAACCAGAACTTTAGAAGAGATAAATATTAGCCATTTTATCCTAATTTTCTGCCTGGGGCTGCGTGAAACTCTAAGATGGAACAATATTTACTGGAGGAACAAGTTACAGTCACTAGGGAGTCCTGCAGGTTATTCAGTCATGGAATGGATAAAGATTCATGCATCACCAGTTTATCACAGCGGGGTGATGCACACAGAAACAACACACCAGATACACTTAAAAAAGACACAAACATAAAATAACCCCGAAGTTGGCGCCCTAACTACATAAATGGCTCACCACGAAAACATACAGATCCGTAAGTTACGTTATGGTGTCAAACGGATATTAACAGAGTTAAAAATGAGAGCTAGTACCGACAACATAAATAAAACCATTGCGTAGTAACAAAAATGCAGAGTATAAGAAATAATTGTTAAAAGAGAGGCCAATAAAAAGGAAATGAACGCGAAAGGGGCATAGATCAGAAAGACTGCCTGAGCACACACAAAGTCAGGCAGGAATCAACCAATACAACAAGAGATGAGAGGAAAAAAAATCCTGATAAATAACTAAACAATCTCTCTCCAGGAGGTAAGGATACTCAAGATGAGAGTAAGCTAAGTGATAACTTAGTTGTCAACACTGGAGGTACGGATCCTCAAAGCATGTTCCTCTATCTCACTGGTCCTTCTAAGCTCTTTAACACTTGGTTTCACAAAGTACTGCTTTGGAATATTGTAAAGAAGTGTACCCTGCGATGGTAATGCACATGTCACACACCAAAGTCCAAAAGATACCAGATGTCTCATACACTCAACCAGAGACAAAACTTAACTTTGGAGAGGCACGAACTCCGCAATCTTGGCGTGAAGTGAAGTAAATCCAAGAGAACGCACTATAAATAAAGCAAAAGCAGGACCAAAGTCAAGACCGAAGTTAGAACCAAAGTGAGTGAGATAAAAAGAGAAAAAAATAGCCGACGACATGACCTTCGCCGAAGAGAAAGAAAAACAAACAAAATGGAAATGATGGACGGATACGAAGAAAATCGATAATACACAGTTGTAAGGATTTTGGAATTATTTTTTTTTACTCTTGTCCTGGTGACTTCAACTCCATACAAGTAGCAAGACTTGGTCAAAAATACGCCTTACGGTGTAAAAATAGTCATATCGATATTGTCTCACAGGGACTGCCATTCTTCATTTACTGTTGGACTTATTCAGTGACATATCAAAAATGCTTGCGGGATTTTGCCGCAGTTAGCGCGGGATGGCTGGACATAGCCATGGAACCATGTTGAAGGTTTAGTCTCTGGCGGCTTGTGCGGCGTTGAGGCGCAAATGGCGGGTGAAGCAGCAGCCTCGTGCAGGTGCGCTGGGGTGTGCGCTAGGTGTCCTTTCAGCCGAAGCAGCAGCCTCTGTGGAAGCGGAGACCAGTATATCTCATCCAGTACAAGTGCAGCATCACGGGGTCCCTCACATTTATTCTCCCTTCTGTAACTCGTCATCGGTGAACCAGGGGG
>NC_051386.1:38106400-38127157 GCF_015228065.2 Penaeus monodon | reverse complement strand
CCCTAGTCGCTATGGGCCTCCTCCACCCATGAGGAAACGAACTTGAGCCCGTATAGCCTGAGTTGGTTGTGCCGGATTGTAACATGTCCTGGCCTGTCTCACGGTGCAATAGTCGGTGGGCACAGGGTTAAGCTACTGTACCCAATGACCCGGGGAAGGGCCTGTTGAAAAAGGCATGAAGACGCGACTCTAAGGCCCCAAAATAGTGTCCAGGCATTACTTCCAAAAAGGAAAACTAGCAGAAATCAAAAATTGAAGACACGTAAACTTTTTTTTTTCTGACAGGTCAATCCTGGTCTGACAGCCCGGATTCAGGGACTGCACTACCAACGTATGTAAAGCTCTCAGTGATTTGATGTTCTTGTAGCAAGCATGTATCGACTGAAGATGTTCTCCTAGCAGACCCCCAAAATCCCGGATCTTGGACTTAGTCCAAGAGACCTCTAAACCCAAAGGGCTTCGCCTCACTGCTGAATGTATCAGGCACCACCAGGACTACAGGGCCCAGCAAGAATCGCAAAGTCAAGATCTGTGATCTCGTATTCCCTAGTGTTTGCTATAGTGATTTTAGATAGTAGCTTTACCCATTATTCACTCCACACAAGTGGTGAGAAGTAACGGTGCAAGAACACACCCTTATCTCACTCCAGAATTAACAAGAAAGAAGTTCGACAAGCCACCAACATACTTTATAGTCCTTTCAATACCAGTATCATCATCTTCATCAAGGGGCTAACACCGACAGGGCGCAGGGCCGCATCCACCCTTCGCTTCCAACCACGAGGGTCCCTGTGGTGAGTCCAATGACCTGTGGAAGGACCTGTTGCAAAGCATCAAGATGCGACTCTATGGCACAAAATAGTGTCTAGGCATTACTTCCACAAAGCAAAACTGGCAGTATCAAGGAAATGAAGACACGTAACTTGGTCTTTCTGCCAGGTCAATCCTGGTCTGACAGCCCGGAGGCATGAACTGCACTACCAATGTATGTAAAGCTGTCAGTGACTTTGATGTTCTTGTAACAAGCATGTATCGACTGAAGATGTTCTCCTAGCAGACCCCCAAAATCCCGGATCTTGGTCTTGGTCCAAGAGACCTCTAAAGCCAAGGGCTTCGCCTCACTGCTCAATGCATCAAGAGCCATCACCAGAGATTACAGGGACTGCTTGACTAGCAAAGAATAGCAAAGTCAAGATCTGTGATCTGATATTACCTAGTTTTGTGCTATAGTGAGTTTAGATAGTAGCTTTACCCATTATTCAGTCCACGCAAGTGTTGAGAAGTAACGGTGCAAGAACACAGCCTTACCTCACTCCAGAATCCCCCCTAAAGGAAGCCACCTTGCAGTGGTGGGGGGGCTTGAGGTCCCAATGATCTGATGAGCCGGATCAGAGGGCTACCCATACTGGAGGGGTCACCAGTGAGGGATGAGATAAAATGGCGCCCTGGAGCACCAAGGTCATGAGAGGGGATGGTGCACCCACCCCTGGTTCATTCCATCTTGGACCAGGGAGAACTCTCCCATGTGTGTTTGCCGTGCATGGCATCCTGTATTACCAGGAGACAGGAGTCCTGGAGGCCGAGCGATGCTGCACGCTGCGCCCTGCAGCTAGCGACACACCCCTTTGGTCCTTTATTCTGGTTAAACGGGTGTCTTGATCAAGGCCCAGTCAATCAGCAGGTCAAATATGGCTAGGGTCAAGCAGGCACTGTTCAGTCGGTAGTGCATAGGTCCCACGACTGCCATCAGTACTGTAAGGTGGCTGTATATATTTCCTCATTACCCCTGTGGCTAAAGGGTAGATTTTGAGCCCCAACTAAGCTTCCCCTCGTTGGACTCCATGGGGGGGGGGGGGGGGGGCCGAGGAAATGAAGAATTCTAATTTGTATGAGTACTGCAAATTTACAAAGATCTAGCTCTCTCCTTGATGACCTAAACAATCCCACGACCATTCCCTCTGGATCATCACATGTCACTTTGGAACTTTCCCAGCTTCCAAAGGGCAAGAATGGGAATTGTAACGGTTCCCGGGCTCCCAAACCAGATAAGAAGGGGAAAAGTCCTCCTCAATCCACTAAGGAAATCTTACCTGGTAAATATGAGAGTATTTCATATAGTAAGTACCTAGTAGTGAAGACCATTGATGGTGTATCAATCATGGATCTTGATTTTTTTGAAGTACATTGGAAATATTTTGAGGTATGTCAACGAGATGGTAGCCTAATAGTTGAAGTTTTGTCACCAGACGAGAGTGACAATCTGCGTGCGATATGTGACATCCCTGGGCTTAAGTTTCATGTTTCCTCACAAAACCCTCAATCAGTGTAAGGGATTGTTTTTTCCGAGACCTGATGAGGTATTCTGAAGAGAAACTGTTAGAAGAACTAAAGAATTTTAATGTAGTGGCAGTAAAACGTTTTAAGAAAAAAGTTGATGGTTTGGAACAGTCGACACCAGATCTCCTTCTAACTTTTAACATGTTAGTCCTCCCAGAATTGGTTAAGTTGGCATGGTACCAATTCAAGGTTAAGCCATATGTGCCCAACCCTATGCGGTGTTTCCACTGCCGGGGATAGGGGCATGGAGCCAACCTGCCGTTTTAAGGAAAATGGATAACCAGGAGTATGTGTAAAGTGTGGTACAACGGGTCTCAAGAAGTGACAACTCTCCAAGTCCAATATGCTGTTACCCCTGCAAAGAAGCTCATAAAGCTTCTTCAAAGCAATGTAAAAGGTACAAATTTGAAAAAAAAGTATTGGTAATAAGGAGCAAGGAGAAAGTTAGATTTTCCCGAGGCAAAGCGACGTCCCCGTGTGCTGTTTGCACAGCCAGGTAAATCCTTTGCTTTGGTTGTACCCCTTCCTCCTTCCCACCAACCCTTGCCCTCCGGTGCTTCTTACAGCACACACTCTGCCACTTCCTTTAAACCTCAGTCCCCAATTGCTGAAACTGCCTCTGGTGAATTCCACCAGAAATGGAGTAGGAGTGAGGGGTCTATTGAGGAGACTCTTCCTCCCAAAGTAAGGTCTTTAGAGCCATCAGGTAAAGGGCCCCGAGGCATCAACGGTGACAGTCCCGGCTGCCACCACATACACAGGGGCCTCTGCTGCTGGATGTGGTGGCAGAATGCCCCTGAAGCAAAGGCTCAGGTATGCCCCTTGCCCAGGCAAAGGAATCCTGGCCTGGTCAAAAGACTCATTTCAGAGTGGGGTCTTTGGAGCCATCAGTGGGCTCCAGAGCCTCAACGGTGACAGCTCCAGCTGCCACCACATTCACAGGGGCCTCCACTGCTATGCAGAATGCCCCTGAAGCAAAGGCTCAGGTCAGTCCTTTGCCCAGGCAAAGAAATCCTCAGCCTGTCAAAAGGAAGCGTGTGGAAACTAGTTCCATGGGTAAACAACCCTCAAAAGATTCTCCCAGATCCTGGAAAGGGACAGCTAAAGATGTGGGGCAAACATTGACCACAGGTGCTCCAAACACCTATGAAGAGTAGTTTGGAGAACTGGATACCCTAATCCAATGGAACTGTCATGGAATTCATGCAAAATGGGAACAACTGCAACATCTGACAGCTTCATGTAACCCAGTTGTGTATGTTTACCAGAGATTATGACCAGGGAAAATCATCCTATTTCCCTGAGAGGATTCAAAATCAAGCCCATTATGGGACTTTTCATAATGGGCCTCATGGAGGAGTAGCATTACTGGTATGTCAGGATATTCCCTTCCAGGCCATCCACCTGCAGACAACATTGCCGGTGAAGGCTGTGAGAATAGGCTTGATGCGTCCTTACACTGTTGCATCTATCTACCTTCCTTCACATAATCTCAACATAGATGATTTGGAAGATGTACTTGGGCAGTTGCCACATCCATTTCTAATTTCTACTCTTGGGAGATGTCAGTGGTCGGCATCACCTCTGGGGAGACACTTTGTGCAACCCTCAAGGAAGGCCTTGGAGTCCTTGTTCTTAAGAGTAGATGCAGTTTTACTGAATAGTGACACTCCCACAAATTTCCAAATTCCAAAATGGGACATTCTCCAATATAGACCTGTCAGTTGGCTCACCTGATTCACAGATGAATTTCACTTGGCAGGTCATGGAAGACTTACATGGAAGCGACCACTTTCCAATACTTTTGCAGGAGGTGAATGGTATTCCAGTCAATGGAAGGCAGAGATAGCGACTTGAACATGCGGAGTGGAATCTTTTTAGATCAACTGCAGTATTTCAAGGATCTGTGAATGATTTCTAGTGTGTTCAAGATGCTGTTAATCACTTCACATCACGAATTCACCTTGCAGCAGAAGCATCCATTCCCAAAAGTAGCGGACATTACCGTCGACCTTGGTACCATGTGGTCTGATGAAGTCAACAAGCTGTCAGAGCTCGAAAAGCTGCATTAAGGCAGTTGAAATGACGCCCCAGCAATGTAACCTTATTCCATTACAAAAAGACCCGAGCCAAGGCCAGGTGAGTGCTAAAGGAGGCCAGACGGACATAATGGAGACAGTATGTCTCCTCATATGGAAGCTGCATTTGCAAGCTGATGGAGAAAATTGTAAATTTCAGGTTGACATGGCTGCTATAGGTTTAGAAGATTGAGATCGATGACAGATGCACTTGTAAGGATTGAAACTGCTTTACAGAATTCCTTCACACAGCGACATCACATCTTCTTTGACCTAGAAAAGGCATGGCATACTCTTGAAGCTGTATGACATTGATTTAAGAGGAGCATACCTACCTTCATACAAGCTTCTTGCTAACAGGAATTTAGAGTTCGGTGCAAAACAGTTTCTCTACCTGGAGGATCAGCTGGAAGGGATCCCACAAGGAGTGTCTTAAGTGTGACCCTGTTTGCCATTGCTATAAATGACATTATAAAGTTGTTCCAGAGTGCTGTCTAATGTAATCTGTATGTGGTGACTTTACACTGTACTGCTCAGGAGGAAGCTTACAGGATGTGCAAGGATACATGCAGGCTGCAATATAATCAGGCTGTACAGTGGGCAACATATCATGGTTCAAATTTTCCCCAAGTAAGACCATGGCTATACATTCCACAAACGAGAAAATTCCATCCTTTCCTCTATTTAGGAGCAAACCCACTGCAATTTGTCCAAGAGTGAAGTACTTGGGTCTAATTTTTGACTCAAGCTTACATGGGTGCCTCACATCAAACAGTTAAAAGTGAAGGCTACAAAAGTGCTTAGTATTTTGCGGGTTCTTCACATCTATGTGGGGTGCAGACCGCACAACGCTTCTGCGGCTTTACTGAGCGTTTATTCGTAGTAGTTTGATTAGGGATGTGAGGCTTAGTCATCTACACCCCACTTTTCCCCAGTTTGGGACCCTTTTCACAATAAAGCTCCAAAATCTGTACGGGGGCTTCAGGTCTTCACCTGTGGAGTCCTTATGTGAGAGAAAAGAACCCCCTCTATCATTACACCGGGGCCCTACATAAACCTGATTTCTCACGAGTTTACAAAGGATTCCGGGATCCCCACATTCGTTTGGGTTTTTAAAACCCCCTTGAGGATAGCCGATCCTATGGTGGGGAAAAATGAGGAATCTTGGGGAAGATTTTAAATTTTAAAGTCTCCCCAAGGTTTGGCTTTTGGAATTCCCCAATTCCCCCCCGGGGACTAATCAAGTGAGCTGGATTTGGTGGGATTGGGAAAGGGGGAAGATCCAAGCAAAAGTCAGAGAGGGGGTTTTCTTCACATATTTCAAAGTCCCAAAGGATCAGATGCAATAAAACAAGGTTTCTAAGTCTAAAAAATGGTGGGGTTTGCGCAGTGACCCAAAAGGGAAGATGCTGTAATTTTTCTCTACACCCTCGATATTCACTCGGGTTACATCCCACCCTTGCGCAGTTAGATACTAGGATCGTACAAACCATTCTATTGTGATATTTTTCCGATTCTCGTGGTGCCTTGAAAGCAACAAGAGCTTAAAACTCATCACCCATAAAAGGGGAGTTCAAGTTTGGTTTGTAGATGTACATTAAAAAGAAAACTCTGTGTTGGTGCCAGGCTGTTGGTACAGGGGGGAAATGAGCAAACGCCCAAAGGCCATGGCGCTGCCGCTCAGCCTTGTGTGCTCGTTTTCCTCCCCCACACAGCGACTTAAAACCCAGCTCAGGGTTGTTTTGTGATAAATGGAAGAAAAATGAGGCATCCCTCAAAAAAAACTGCGAGAGATTAGAGATAACCTGGCAGGGGGGACTAGATCCATCCCAATCGAAAAATGGAGGTTGCATTAAAAAGTAAAACTGGGACACAAAACTGATCATGGGCAAATGATGCTAAAAATCACTTTGTGAGGGATGCCAAAGCCATTAAAGGTCGCACATTATGGAAAGTGTTTCAACATTCTAACCAAAGATATATACTTGTCTCCCCCATATCACTGAAAAAAGAATTGGGGGGGGGATTGTGATATAAGGGGCATTATTTCCTTAGAGAGACTAATTTTTCAATAAAATTTAACATTAAATTTTTATGAAAATTTTTAATAACTTAGAGCATAATTTATGTTTTGACTTTTATATTTTTTGGGTAGTTTTTTAAATTTTAAAATTTTTTAAATGTTTTTTTTAAAACAAGGCTTTTCACCCAAACCTTAGTGTTGACGGGGAGATAATTTTAAATAATAAAAATCAAATCAATCACCCAAATTTAACAAAAGAACAAAAAGCCACCAACACCTTTACAGCCCTTAAATACCTATCATCATCATCATAAAAGGGGGCAAACACCGCGGGGGCGCAGGGCCCACATCCCCCTTCGTTTCCCAAATAAAAGGGCCCCTCGTGGGGGTCCCGGTATCCCCTGGGCCCCTCTCAAATTTCCCTCCGGCAGGTCTCGTCGACTGCCCAACCATGCCCTCCGGGTCGTCCCCATCCTCCTGCCTCTTTTGTTTTGCAAAGAAAAACCTGATGGGCGGGGTCACCCAGGGAAACGGCTAGGTCCCCATATACCTGATTTGGAAAATCCCAGTTTATGAAATGCGGGTCCCATGCCGTCTCACAGTGTAACCAGGGTTTGGGCACATTGGTCCCCCAACTGTCCCCATGATCCGGTGAAGTGACTTGTTACAAAAGGCTCAAATGAACCCAAACCTGGATAGCGTCCAGGTTTCGCTCCATAGAGAAAAACTGGCAGTTTTAAAGGGGCCCTTGAAGACTGTAGCGGGCCCTTCTGCTAGTACCGACATCTCCAAATGTTTTTGTTGTTGATTCATGGCCCTGTTCCCAGACCAATCCTCTATTGACTTTTGGGTCTGACAGCCCAGAGATTAAAAACGGGATAAACAAGGGTTTTCCCCAAACAGGCCCCAAAATTCTGAATCTTGGCCCGGGAGACCTCTGGGCCAAAGGGCTTCCCTCATTGTAAATGCTCAAGACTGCCACCGTGACTCCAGGGATCAGGGTAGCAACATCATGGCAAAAGTTAGGTCTGAGACCTTGATTTTTCCCTTTTGCTCCATACTGACTTTGGTAGAGTCTGCCTTTACCCATTCCATACGGGTGTTGAAAAGTATTTGTCAAAAACACACCCTTGCCTCACCCCTAATTAACAGGGAAAAGTTTGACAGACCTCCCCATATTTTAAGCACTTTCGTACCCCAATAATCGTGTCAGTTTTCCCCTGAGTCTCAGGATCCCCCATAGCGTTTCCCAATGCCCCAAAGTCAAACCCTTTTTGGGGGTCGTGTAGGTTAAAACCCCCCACGACCAAACTCACAACGGCGTTCCACAATTACTCGAACGTTAGTATTCGGTTATTGTGGACTTCCAGGAAAAAATCCGTGCCCAGTTTCTGATGCCTCAGTAGGGGGGTTGCAGATCCTTTCAGAAGTTTGGGAAAAAATTTTGCCTGGTATATGAGCAGGTAATCCCACTGTAGTTGCTACATCCCAAGCCCCCCTTTTCCCTTTTTCCGAGAGGGGCCCACGCCTCAGCAGCCCGGGGGAATGGTACCAACTCCAGATGGCATCAGGACGTTGCAGGCCCCATGCCATAGTTTCCCCCCCAGTTTTTAGAAGTTCAGCAGGGAATCACATATGCCTGCAGTTTTCTCATCTTCCTTGGAAATCACCATTTTAAACCTCCGTTAGGGTAAGGTTCCTCACTGATGATGGTTCGCATGGATTTTTCACCGCTTGCATCCAAGTAATGTTGGAAGGTCTACCGGGAAAAACTGCTCAAAAATCCCAACTGATCTAAAATGATTGCCTCTTCGTCAACTGCAGCCTGGAGGGGCTTAGAGTTCGCTTTCTCGGAGGTAGGCAGGGAAAAGGGTCTTTGACTAAAAAATGGCCTTCAGCCTCCTCAGCAAGTTTCCTGATGAACTGTCCGTCCCTTCTCAGCGTTTTTTCGAACTAAGCACCACTTCAGGGCCTCTATTACTAAAAGGGTGTAAAATTTCGCCTTCCCTCTGTTACCCAAAATAGACTCCGGGGCCCTTTTTTGAGATTGCTCTTTGAAGAGCTCCCCAGTTCGTGAATTGGTCAAGACTGTCGTAAACCCCAGGGGCACCCCTCCCCCCTTATCCCCCCCCTAAGGGAAGCCCCTTCCCGCGGTGGGGGGGCTTGAGGTCCCAATGATCTGGTAGCCGGCCCCGAGGGCTCCCCATAGGGAGGGGTCCCAGGGGGGAGAAAACAAAATGTTTCCTGGTCCCCAAGGCCTTGGGGGGGAATGGTGGACCCCCCGGTTCATTCCACTTATGGGGGAAAACTCTCCCACGTGTGTTTGCCGTGCGGGGCACCCCGTTTCCGGGAGACGGAGCCCTGGAGGTTGAGCGATGCTGCCGCTGGCCTGCAGCTAGCAACACACCTCTTTGTCCTTTTTCTGGTTAGAGGGGTGGTTTGATAGGCCCTCAATCATGGGCTGGTCAAATATGGCTGGGGTCAAGCAGGCCTTTCAGTCGTAGCGCATAGTCCCGCGACTCCCCACGTACTGTGATAGGGGCTGCGTATATTTCCTATTACCCCTGTGGCTTTTGGGAGTTTTGAACCCAACAAAGCTCCCTCGTTGGACTCCATGGTGGGTGGGGGGGGGGAAAATGAAGAATTCAATTTGTATAGTACTAAAAATTTAAAAAAGATCTAGCTCTCTCCCTGACGCCTCGCAACCTCGCCCATTCTCTTTTTAAAATCACCTTTGTCATCGGGAAAATTTTTTCATTTTCCCAAGGGCAAAAATGGGAATCTAAGGTTCCCGGGCTCCCAACCAGGTAAAAAGGGGAAAAGTCCCCTCATCCCTAAGGAGATCTTCCCTTTAAAATATAAAAGCATTTCATATAGAATTCCGGGTGGGAAAAACCCATTGAGGTGTATAATCAGGATTTGACATCTTTGAGGTTCTGGGAAAATAGGAAGTATGTCAACGTGACCTCGTATCCCCCACAGCGAGATGGTCCCGATATTTGAGGTTTCGTCACCAACGGAGTGACCGTCTGCGTGCAATTGAACTTTCCCGGGGCTCAAGTTTCATGCTCTCCTAAAAAAAATAAATCAGGAAAGGGGAATTGTTTTTTCCCAAACCCTGATGGGTTTCGGGGGAAAAACTTTAGAGGAACTAGAAAATTTTAATTAGTGGCAAAAAACGTTTTGGAAAAAAATTGAGGGTTTTGGAAACAGTCGACCCCAGCTCTTTTCAAATTTTTAACACTTTCCCCTTCCAAAATCGGTTAAGTACAGGGTCCACCTAAAGGAAAGCCATTGTCCAACCCTATGCGGTGTTTCCCACTCCAAGGTTAGGGCATGGGCCAACTCTGCCTTTTTAAAAAAAATGAAAACCCAAGAGTAGGGTTTTAAAAGTTGTACAACAGGTCATCAAGGAGATGACATGTCCAGGCCCAAATGCTTTACCCTGAAAAGAAGCTCAGAAGCTTCTCAAGCTTGAAAGGTAAAAATTTGAAAAGGAATTTGTAATAAGAGCGGGAAAAAGTTAGTTTCCAGGGCAAAGCGACGTCCCCGTATGCTTTTTGCACACCGGGGAGCCCTTTTGCTTGGGTTCTAGCCACCCTCCCCCACCAACCCTTGCCCCCAATGCTTCTTACAGCACACACTTCCACTTCCCTAACCTCAGCCCAAAATTGCTGACACTGCCTTGGTGAGTTTTCCACCAAAAACGGAGTGGGAGTGGGGGGTCTATTGAGGAGACTCCCCCCTCCCAAAGTAAGGCTTGGGCCTCAGGCAAGCTCAAGGGGGCCCCAAATGGTCGCTCCGTCCCACCACATCCACGGGGAGCATCGCTGCTAGTCAAAGCTCCTGAAAAAAGGGCCAGGCACGCCCTTTGCCCAGGCAAAGGAATCCTGAACCTGTCCCAAAGACTCAGCGCAACAAAAACCACAGGGGGTCCGCTGCTGACAGAAGCCCCCGAAGCAAAACTCAGGGCCGTCCTTTGCCTGGGAAAGAATCCGAAACCCCCTCCAAGGGGAAACCCGTGGGAAAATATTTCCCCAGGTAAACACCATTAAAAAGGTACCCCCGGGTCCTGGAAGGGGGCAGCCTAAAGGTGTGAGGCAAAACCTTTAAACCCCAGGTGCTGCCAAACCCTTTGAAGAAATAACAAAGACGGATACCCTAAACCCAAAGGAACTGTCGGGGAAATTAGCAAAATGGGGAATGCAAAATTTTATGCTTCCTGGACCCAGTTTTTATGCCTCAAGATTTTAAACCCGGGAAAAACGTCCTTTTTCCCGAAGGATTTTTAAGTTAAGCCCCTTATGGAAACTTTGACAATGACCTCATGGAGGGGTAGCAGTAAAGGTACTCATAATTCCCTTCCAGGCCCTCCCCCGAGACAACACTGCAGGGGAAGGGGGAGAATGGGTTGACACGACTTTCACTGTTTTATCCTCTCCTTTCCCCCACATAATCTCAAAAATAAGATTGGAAGATTACTTGGGAGTTGCCCCAAACCATTTCATCTTGGGAGATTTCAATGGCGGGCCCCCCCTGGGGAGACCTTTGTGCAACCCCGAGGAAGGCCTTGAGTCCTTTTTCTTAGGCAGAGCAGTTTTAATGAACAGTGACACTCCCAACATTTCCAATTCAACTGGGGCATTCCCAAAATAGACCTATCAATAGGTTCACCTGATTTACATTTTAACTTCACTTGGGGGGTCTGGAAGACTTTCATGGGAAACGACCCTTTTCCAATAATTTTTGGGGGAGGGAAGGTTTTCCATCAATGGGTGCAGAGATGGCGACTTGAAATGCAGATGGGAAACTTTTAGATCAAATGCAGTATGCATGGATTTTTAAAGTTTCCCGTGTTTCAAGATGCGTTAATCATTCACATCACGAATTCACCCTTTCAGCAGAAGATCCATTCCCAAAAGTAGCGGCGTACCGTCGACCTCCATACCATGGTGGTCTGAAAAATGCCCAAAAAGCTGCAGAGCAAGGGAAAACGCATTAAGGCAGTTTAAAACGACGCCCAGATTGTAACCCCTTTACAGTTACAAAAAGACCCGACCGGCCCGGCGCGTGCTAAAGGAGGCTAAAGACGTCGTGGAGACGTATGTCTCCTCGATTACTTGGGACCCCCTTTTGCTGGGGTGTGGGCAAGGTGCTAAGATTGCTGGAAAGGCAATCAATACAACCTGCTCTGAAGATGATGGCATAATCATCACAGACAAAAAGATATTTCTAATGGCTAGCAAACCATGGGAGAGATTCCTCTGGAGCATCTTACATGCTCATTTTCCACTCTTCGTGCTGAACGGGAAAAACACCCAGTGTCGTTTTTTCAGTAGGAATGCGCAGAACTTCCATACAAAATTGCCATTTTGCGCAGGGGATGGACTTGCTTTGCGCTTGCCCTAAAACGCCCCGGAAGTGACGATATTCCCTATAAATGATATTCACTTACCGGGGAGTTCCCAAAGTTCCTGTTGGACTTTTTCAATAGGGCTATGGGGGGGCACAGTGCCCTCCACATGGAAAAAGGCTTAATCATTTCCTGTTTCCTAACCTGGCAAGATCTTTCCCCACAGGAAAAATTTCAGACCAATTTCTCTCACCGCTCATCTGCAACTGATGGGGAAAAAGGTAAAATTCAGGTTGAATGGTGCTAGAAAAAAAAAAACGTGGACCCCATATCAATAGGCTTTAGAAAAATTTAGACGACCACAGATGCATTGTGAGGATGGAAAAAGCTATCGAACCTTCGCACGCGACGTCCATGTTAGCGTTTTTGACCTTGAAAAGGTTATGTACTACTTGGAAGCATGGCATCTCATGAACTGTATGCATTGGTTTAAGAGGGGCATTTCCTACCTTTTACAAAATTCCTTGCTAACAGGAAATTTTGAGTCGGTGGGAAAAAGTTTTTTCTAACCTGGAGACCAGCTGGAAGGGGCCCCCAAGGGAGTGTCTTTAAAGGGGACCCCGTTTTGCCCTGCTATAAATGACATTTAAGGGTTTTCCAAAATGTGTCTCAGTAAACTGTAGTGTGCTTACACGTCTGCTCAGGAGGAAATTACAGATGTGCAAGGACCTGCAGACGAATAAATCGGTTTTCAGGGGAACATATCATGGGTTCAATTTTCTCAAAACAAGACCTGGCTGTACATTTCCACAAAAGAGGAAAGTTCCCCTCTTCCCTCTATTTTGGAGCAAACCCGCAATTTGCCGAGGTGAAATACTTGGGTCTAATTTTTTACTCAAACTTCATGGGTGCCTCCATAACAGTTAAAAATGAAGCTAAAAGCACTTTTATTTTGCGGGTTCTTTTACATTTTTTGGGGTGCGACCCCACAACGCTTTTAGGGTTTTACCGAGCGCTTATTCGTAGTAAACTTGACTTGGATTGAACTTATTCATCTGCAACTCCCTTTTTTCCCCGGGTGTTAAACCCGGTTTATAAAGAAGCTCTCAGAAACTGTACTGGGGGTTTCAGGTTTCACCTGGAATCCCTGTATGCTGAAGTGGGAACCCCTCTTTTATTACACCGGGATCATGAACCTGATTTACTAACGAGATTACAAAGGATTCCGGGATCTCCCACATCCAGATTTTGGTTTCAACCCCCTTGAGGTAGCCGATCCCATGGTAGGAGAATAGGGAAACTTGTAAAGAACTTTAATTTAAGTCTCACTAAAGGGTTTTGGCTTTGGGAATTCCCCCAAATTCCCCCCCGGGGTAATCAATCGAGCTGATTTGGGCGAATGGGAAAGGGGGAAGAAACTGAAGCAAGTCAAGAGAGATTTCTTTAGCACATTTTTTAAGTACCAAATGGGACGCAAAAAAAATTACGAAGGGTTTAAAACTGAAAAAGGTGTGGCTTTGCAGCAGTGAGCAAAGGAAAACTGCATCTGGCAGTCTTTTTCTAGCAGCCTCGTCTTCACTGCGAGTTACAGCCATCCTTGCAGCATTAAATGTAGAGATCTTTAAAAAAAATTTTATTGTGATATATTGTGACTCTCGATGCCTTGCAAACAATCAAAAGTTAAACTCATCACATCCTAGTGGGGGGTTCAAAATTGGGGGTTTCAGTGTCAAAATAAAAAGTAACTCTGTGTTGGGGGGCCAGCGCAGTTTGGGGTCATGGAATGGCGACTGATCAAAAGGGTAAGGCAGCTGCCCCTCAGCCGTGATGATCGTTTTTCCCCTCCCAACACCCACCTAAAACCCCAAACGGGGTTGTCTTCGCGATAAAAGGAGGAACAAGAGGCCCCATCTCCCGAAAAAAAACTGCGGGATTAGGGATGACTTGGCGTTTGGGGGACAGCATCCATCCCCCAAACCCAAAGTGGAAATTGCTTAAAAAGGGTAAGTCGGCACACAAACTGACTCATGGCCGAGATGGGTAAAATCAGGGACTTTTTGAGGGATGCCAAGAGCCCTTAACATCGCACATGTTTAAAAAGGCAACATTCTCAGACCAAAGACGTATGTACTTGTTCCCCCATAACCCATGAAGAATGATTGGGGAGGATTGGACTAGAGGGTCTTATTAGTTTCCTTAGGGAGAAAAATATTTTAAAAAAATTTTAAATTACAATGTTTTGAAATAATTTTATACATTGAGTAAAATATTTTTTCTGTATTTTTATTTTTTTATTGTTTTTTTAAAATTTACTATTGATAGTTTTTAAATTTTTAAAATTTTAATTTTTCTTTTTAACAGGTATTCGCCCAAATGACCTTACTGTTGAGGGGCAAAAATTTTTAAATAATAAATCAATCAATCCCCTTATCCAAAGCGGGGGGGCCGACAGATATCTCATATCCCTTGGTCATTGTTTGAAGTGGGTTTTTAAAAACTCAGTGGGAGCGATACAGTAAGGATATGAAGCAAAAGGCATTTTTCATCTCAATGCCTAATCGCCATCAACCGTGTCACCCCCACTACCGAGGCTGAGTCAGCTGGAAGGGATGGCTAACCCTGGAGGTGGTGACCATCACTGGGGCCCAAACCATTTAGTATGTCCCCACCCACTCTGTCGTGCCATACCCCAGGTTTTCTCACCCCCGGGGGGGGGCAACTCCCCCAACTTCCGTCCCCCCCAGTTCCCCTCGCTACAGGAAAACCCGCTCTCTTGCCGCAAGTCCCGGTTTTTCCAACGCCTCCCCGGAAACTCGCCTGGGGGTTAAACCCTCCCACCTTGCCCCCTTTTTATCCATTTTTTTGGTGCAACCCCCCAATAAAGGAATCTGGGGGGGGGAGAAATCGACAAGCCCCAACATTTTTACAGCCTTTTCAGTACATATAAAATTGATTTTAACAAATAACATTGTTGGTATTCCCCTAAATTTTTAAATCTCCAGAGGGATTCGTGTGCCCCGGTCAAATACTTTTTGGATCGAGTAGTTCCGAGCAGCCGGATCAAACTCATGGGCGTTTACAATAAAATTGAAACCCCAGGATACAAACATTGTGGCTTACTATAAAATCCAGATTTCTCGGGCTCTGGTGCCTTATAAAAGGCTTTGGTCTGAGCGGTGATGCCCTGGTAGTACGGCAGTCCTAACTGGGTGTTAAGTATCCCTATAATCAAAAAACGGCTATCCCGACCCTCCAAACTCAGGACAAAAATTTGTAAGTGGACAGTTATTGTAAGGAATATATTTTATGTTATCTAATGATATTAATATGGACTTATTTAGGGCCAATAAAATTTGGCTAGTCCCCATTTTCATTTCCACTAGATTCAGAGACTCGCTCATCAGAGAGCTTCTCCACCGGCTTCTACAGGGTTTAAAACAAGGCCTGACGCTCTGTTATTTGTCATCACGCCTAGTCTTTCCCATGACTATACTTCGTTTAAGGCCCTAAAGTATTTTAGTAAAATCCTCTAGATATTTCAAGAGATAATTCAGATCCCACATAGCCCGTGGGTATGGACAGTAGGGACAAGAGAGCATCTCGTTGTAACATCATGTACTCATGCATTACATCCCCCCCGTGCAACGGCTCATACGGCACTGACATCCAGAGGAATTGTGACCGCTATAATGGTGATCTGGAATTACAGGCTATACCTGCAACGAAAGTGCATTACACTAGGGACAGCCCACAACTCAGCTGAAAGCTCCGCGTCTGCATCTCCCCCAGCCCGTCCTTGTGAACCCATCTCCACACTGCCCACATACTTCCCACCCTGCTGCTGCCGCACGCCGATTTAAAAGTTTTCGATCACCTTTCATCGTATTTTCACGGAATTTTTCGACTATTTTTTCGTGGTATAGTGTTGCACCATGAAATAAGAAAACAAAGTTAAGCAAGATCGCAAACTGAGGGTACATATACCCAACTTGCTACCCCACAAAAGGATCCAAGCTCAAGTGAGAATTGCGGTGTTACCGCAACATCGGGTCCGGTCACACAGGAAATAGTGCTTCACTTCATACAGTTATGGCATAAGAAAAAAAAGGGTCACTATAGGAAAAGAACTGCAGCTGATACTAATGAGATTATTGCCGACTTCAACGACTCCTGAGGGCCCCGGGTATTGACGCTGTCATCTCTCATATGACAGAGGGTTCAGAAGGCACCCCCCCTAGAACATAACCTGAAGTACTGTTAATCCACTGATGCAGGTAAAGTGTATGATTACGCTATTATGGTGGAATTGTCGAAACTCCCACAACCTATCCAGCTGGATAAGAGGATTTTTTTTTTTTTTTTTGATTATCATGATTATCTTTGCTCTTATTATCATTATCACCGCTTGCTAGTCTGGCGGGAAAAAGGGAGCAGCTATGCATGTAGGGCAAACGGTCGCTGTTGGAGCCAAAAGTTACAAGCGACCATTTGCTCTACACTCATAGTTGCTCCCTTTTTCGCGCCGGGATGGCCAGCGGGAGGATAATAATATTAATAAAAATACTGATAAAGATGTAATAAAAAAATAACACTAATGAAAACCCATCACGAATTTTGAAATCGAAAAATAATATGTTTGTAAAGGTCAGTCGATGCCCCTACGTTTTAATGCCCTGGAAAATTCCTTTGTGCTTGGCCAGTGAGCGTTTCCATAGCAACTACCAAAATTGTATAGTTATATACAGATATATATATACGGTCAAGCTTTAATAAATAAATAAATAAATAAGCCTTACGTAACCACTAACTATGATGATACATGGGGGAAAATTGAGAAAAGAGGAATGGAAATAAACTACGATAAAGAGAAAAAAAACACTCGATGAAAGAAAAATTAAAAAGAAGTCAATGCAGTGTACACACAGAGAAAATAATCTGCAGGTGGCATCGTGTACAAAACCCCACTGCGTGCATTTCCAACGTCGGAGAGAGTGAAGTACATTTACTATGAAAATGAGGCCCTTTAATCAGCTTATGGAATATGAAAGATTTTCACATTTATTTCCAAACTCGCCAACACATGGCTTGATAATATTCGCTAGATAAATCGTGGAAGTATAGTATACGTCACATAATATATGAAACAGAAGGTTTAAGGCAAAAATCCAGTACTGAATAAAATCTATGTTTAATGACCAGTCCAAGTACTTGCTATGATTAAATATACCTGGAACTGGCTTTACAAATTTTTTCCCTACATTTGTTAGCATCGACCCTTTTAAAAGTTATATATATCATATTTTATATAAATATAATATTATATATATATATATATATATAATATATGTATATATATATATATATAATATATAATTATATATATATTATATATATATAATACTTTATATATAACACACTCACACACACACACACACACCACACACACACACACCACACACACAACACACACACACACACACACACACACACACACACACATACACATACAACCACACACACATATATATATATATATATATATTAATATTATATATATATATATATATATTTTATAACATATATACATATATATGTGGCATATATACATATATACGATATATACATATATACTTATATACATATATAGGTATATATACGTATATACGTATATATACGTATATACCTATATATACATATAAGGGTTATATCCATACTGTATATGACAATATATACATACATACAACATATATATATTTTATATATATATTATATATAATATATAAATATATATATATATATATATAATATATATGTAATGTAGTATATGTAGATATATATATAATTTATATATTATATATATAATATTATATATATAATATTTTAAATATATATTGTGTGTGTGTGTGTGTGTATATTTATAGGAAGAGCTGCGAACACAAATGTTACGCATCTGCGGGGATTTTGTGAGCCTTTCAGTGCCATTACTGCAACTCTGAGGAGAGTTGAAATGTACAGCAAACTGTATGGACTGTATTTTGCAGCTCGAAGGCATTCCTCATTTAGCCGAATCTTGCCCTTGAAAAGCCGCTTTAAGGTTTAAAGTTGAATGCAGGTAGATTATAATACCCCAATTATTTAGGTCGTTAGTGGTGAGGCTTCGTTATATCTACATCTGCTACGTGTCATTCAGTCTGTACACACAGCTTTACGCTTTGTGTATGGGCAAAAAAGCAAGAGGGAAAGAAGAAAAAAATCAATCTGAACTCAGAAGCTTGTTTCCACAACTGAAGTCACATAACCTTCACATCATTTCCCTGCCCTTTTCTTTCTTTTTTCAATGCTATTCTTTTATCGGATCGAAAAATGTGCACAAAATCTTATTCTGTGTTGGTTCAGAATTAAGTTTATGTTAGAAGTAGGCAACCAGAGAAAAACGATTTATATAAATATCCTTTAAAACATGTAAACCATGATCCGTGAATTTCAGTTTTAATGTTATGTATTGCTGACCATGTAAAATTTCTAATAGTTACTGTTATTATGATAGAAACTGCTAATAGTTTGTGCTGATATTTATACACATGAATTCATCAAATTAGGATTGAAATTATTATTATTATTATTATTATTATTATTATTATTATTATTATTATCATTATTATTATCATTATTTTATTATTATTATTATATTATTATTATTATTATTATTATTTCATTTTATTATGTTTTATTATTATTATTATTATTATCATTATCATTATCAAACATCATCATCATCATCATTTATCATCATCACATCATCATCATATCATCTCATCATCATCATCATCATCATCATCATCATCATTACTATTATTATTATTATTATTATTATTATTATTATTATTGTTATTATTATTATTATTATTATTATTATTGTCATTTATCATTAATGTCATTATTATTATTATTTATATTATCATTATTATTTCCAATATGTTTTCTATAATATAAAGGTTTTATTATCATCATTATTGTCATTATTACTATTATCATTACCGTTATCATTATCATTTATGTCATTATCGTTATCATTAGTATTATTTTTACGATGCTGCTGATGATTTTTTTTTATTGTTATTGTTATTATGATTATTATAAATTGAAGATTACCATTATTGTAATCATCACTATTATTATCATGATTGTTATCATTAGTATCTTTATAATTGTTGTTATTATTATTAAAAGTATGACTATCATTATCATCATCATCATAATCATTATCAACATCATCATCATCATCATCATCATCATCATCATCTTCATCATCATCATCATTATATTATGATGATTTTTATAATCATTAGTATTATATCATTACTACCATTTTTTATTTTCATTATTGTTATAGTAATAATGTAATAATGATAATAATATTTTATTATTTTTATTTTATTATTATTTATTATTCTTATCATCACATTGTTATTATAATTGTTATAAGTTTCATTTATATTATCTTATTGTTATTATTATTATCATTTCTATCCTTATGTGTATTATTATTATCTTTATTGCTATTGTTATGATAATTTTCAGTATCATTATTATCATTATTATTATTAATATTATTATTATTATTATTATTATTATTATCATTATTATCATTACTTTTATCATCATAATAATTATTTCTCTATTATTATTATTATTATTACTATTATTATTATTATTATTATTATTATTATTATTATTTTATCATCATTATCATTATCATTATTTTTATCATTATTATTATTACCTTTATCATTAGTATTAGTATTAGTATTAGTATTGCCATTATTATTATCATTATCATTATCATTATTATTATTTTTAGTAGTAGTAGTATTATTACCGTTATCATCAATGTCGTAATCATTCTTACCATTATTTTCATTTTCACTGCTGTTATTACTTTTGCATTTGTTATCACATTATTATTAAAATCATAATTTTTATAGTTATTAGTACTATCTTATCATTCTTTTATCATTTTCACTTTATAATCATCATTATTTTTATTTTCTAATTGTCACATCATATATTATTATCATCACTGTAATTATCATTATCACAGTTATGTTTATTATTGTTTCATATCAGCAGCAGGAGTACTTTTTTTTTATTTTATTTTTTAATTGTAGTATTTTTGTTATATATTTATTTATCATTTCCCTTATCAGTATCATTGTCTTATTATTATTATTAAATATAGTTAAATAGTAGCAGTAAACTTTATTATAATTTTTTTAATAAATTTTCATCTTAAGATTACTAAGTATTTTTGTATTATCATTATTATGCCATTATTCAATCATTATTATTAGTAATAATAATTTTATTTATTGTATTTTTTTTTACTAATCTCTCATCTCATCATCATTATTATATTATTATTTATATTATATTATTATTAATTATTTTTATTATTGTTATTATTATTATGTTTCAGTATTAAAATTGATATAATTATATTAATGCTATCATTTACTTTTTATATCATATTATTTGTGTTTTATATGTTCTTCTTATTTCCCAATTTATTATTGTTATATTATTATATTATCATTATATTATTTACCATTATTATTATTATATATATTATATTAATATTATTGTTGTTTGATGAGTTTTTGTTGTTTTTGTGTTTGTGTTGTGTTGCGTGTATTGTTTATTAATATTTTATATTATGTCATCTTAAAATTATCACTTTTTATAATTATTCTATAGCAAACTACCTTTTTATTTTTTATATTCTTTTTATTTTTTCTATGATTTTCATGTCATCATAATCATTTTATACCATCATTATCATCTTAATCATTAATATCGTCATCATCATATTGGTATTTTAATTATAATCATAATTTGCAAGATATCATTATTATCATCCCTTATTACCTTTAAAACAAACAGTTATTTCAATATTATAAAAACAATTT
>NC_051386.1:38090809-38100809 GCF_015228065.2 Penaeus monodon | reverse complement strand
TCAAGATGCGACTCTATGGCACAAAATAGTGTCTAGGCATTACTTCCACAAAGCAAAACTTGCAGTATCAAGGAAATGAAGACACGTAACTTGGTCTTTCTGCCAGGTCAATCCTGGTCTGACAGCCCGGAGGCATGAACTGCACTACCAATGTATGTAAAGCTGTCAGTGACTTTGATGTTCTTGTAACAAGCATGTATCGACTGAAGATGTTCTCCTAGCAGACCCCCAAAATCCCGGATCTTGGTCTTGGTCCAAGAGACCTCTAAAGCCAAGGGCTTCGCCTCACTGCTCAATGCATCAAGAGCCATCACCAGAGATTACAGGGACTGCTTGACTAGCAAAGAATAGCAAAGTCAAGATCTGTGATCTGATATTACCTAGTTTTGTGCTATAGTGAGTTTAGATAGTAGCTTTACCCATTATTCAGTCCACGCAAGTGTTGAGAAGTAACGGTGCAAGAACACAGCCTTACCTTCCCCCTAAAGGAAGCCACCTTGCAGTGGTGGGGGGGCTTGAGGTCCCAATGATCTCATGAGCCGGATCAGAGGGCTACCCATACTGGAGGGGTCACCAGTGAGGGATGAGATAAAATGGCGTCCTGGAGCACCAAGGTCATGAGAGGGCATGGTGCACCCACCCCTGCAGCTAGCGACACACCTCTTTGGTCCTATATTCTGGTTAGACGGGTGTCTTGATCAAGGCCCAGTCAATCAGCAGGTCAAATATGGCTAGGGTCAAGCAGGCACTGTTCAGTCAGTAGTGCATAGGTCCCACGACTGCCATCAGTACTGTAAAGGTGGCTGTATATATTTCCTCATTACCCCTGTGGCTGATGGTAGATTTTGAGCCCCAACTATAGCTTCCCCTCGTTGGACTCCATGGTGGGTGGGTGGGGGTGAGGAAATGAAGAATTCTAATTTGTATGAGTACTGCAAATTTACAAAGATCTAGCTCTCTCCCTGATGACCTAAACAATCCCACGACCATTCCCTCTAGATCATCACATGTCATTTTGGAACTTTCCCAGCTTCCAAAGGGCAAGAATGGGAATTGTAACGGTTCCCGGGCTCCCAAACCAGGTAGGAAGGGGAAAAGTCCTCCTCAATCCACTAAGGAAATCTTACCTGGTAAATATGAGAGTATTTCATATAGTAAGTACCTAGTAGTGAAGACCATTGATGGTGTATCAATCATGGATCTTGATATTTTTGATGTACATTGGAAAATAGTTGAGGTATGTCAACGAGATGGTAGCCTAATAGTTGAAGTTTTGTCACCAGATGAGAGTGACAATCTGCGTGCGATATGTGACATCCCTGGGGCTTAAGTTTCATGTTCTCCTCACAAAACTCTCAATCAGTGTAAGGGAATTGTCTTTTCCCGAGACCTGATGAGGTATTCTGAAGAGAAACTGTTAGAGGAACTAAAGAATTTTAATGTAGTGGCAGTAAAATGTTTTAAGAAGAAAGTTGATGGTTTGGAACAGTCGACACCAGCTCTCCTTCTAACTTTTAACATGTTAGTCCTCCCAGAATCGGTTAAGTTGGCATGGTACCAATTCAAGGTTAAGCCATATGTGCCCAACCCTATGCGGTGCTTCCACTGCCAGGGATATGGGCATGGAGCCAACTCTTGCCGTTTTAAGGAAAATGGATAACCAGGAGTATGTGTAAAGTGTGGTACAACAGGTCATCAAGAAGATGACAACTCTCCAAGTCCAATATGCTGTTACCCCTGCAAAGAAGCTCATAAAGCTTCTTCAAAGCAATGTAAAAGGTACAAATTTGAAAAAGAAGTATTGGTAATAAGGAGCAAGGAGAAAGTTAGTTTTCCAGAGGCAAAGCGATGTGCCCGTGTGCTGTTTGCACAGCCAGGTAAATCCTTTGCTTCGGTTGTAACCCATCCTCCTTCCCACCAACCCTTGCCCTCTGGTGCTTCTTACAGCACACACTCTGCCACTTCCTTTAAACCTCAGTCCCCAATTGCTGAAACTGCCTCTGGTGAATTCCACCAGAAATGGAGTAGGAGTGAGGGGTCTATTGAGGACACTCTTCTTCCCAAAGTAAGGTCCTTAGAGCCATCAGGTAAGGCTCCAGAGGCATCAACGGTGACAGCTCCGGCTGCCACCACATACACAGGGGCCTCCGCTGCTAGGCAGAATGCCCCTGAAGCAAAGGCTCAGGTATGCCCCTTTGCCCAGGCAAAGGAATCCTGAGCCTGGTCAAAAGACTCATTTCAGAGTGGGGTCTTTGGAGCCATCAGGTAGGGCTCCAGAGGCCTCAACGGTGACAGCTCCAGCTGCCACCACATTCACAGGGGCCTCCGCTGCTATGCAGAATGCCCCTGAAGCAAAGGCTCAGGTCAGTCCTTTGCCCAGGCAAAGAAATCCTCAGCCTGTCAAAAGGAAGCGTGTGGAAACTAGTTCCATGGGTAAACAACCCCTCAAAAGATTCTCCCAAGATCCTGGAAAGGGACAGCTTAAAGATGTGGGGCAAACATTGACCACAGGTGCTACCAAACACCTTATGAAGAGGTAGTTTGGAGAACTGGATACCCTAATCCAATGGAACTGTCATGGAATTCATGCAAAATGGGAACAACTGCAACATCTGACAGCTTCATGTAACCCAGTTTGTGTATGTTTACCAGAGATTATGACCAGGGAAAATCATCCTATTTCCCTGAGAGGATTCAAAATTCAAGCCCATTATGGGACTTTTCATAATGGGCCTCATGGAGGAGTAGCATTACTGGTATGTCAGGATATTCCCTTCCAGGCCATCCACCTGCAGACAACATTGCCGGTGAAGGCTGTGAGAATAGGCTTGATGTGTCCTTACACTGTTGCATCTATCTACCTTCCTTCACATAATCTCAACATAGATGATTTGGAAGATGTACTTGGGCAGTTGCCACATCCATTTCTAATTTCTACTCTTGGGAGATGTCAGTGGTCGGCATCACCTCTGGGGAGACACTTTGTGCAACCCTCAAGGAAGGGCCTTGGAGTCCTTGTTCTTAAGAGTAGATGCAGTTTTACTGAATAGTGACACTCCCACACATTTCCAAATTCAAACTGGGACATTCTCCAATATAGACCTGTCAGTTGGCTCACCTGATTCACAGATGAATTTCACTTGGCAGGTCATGGAAGACTTACATGGAAGCGACCACTTTCCAATACTTTTGCAGGAGGTGAATGGTATTCCAGTCAATGGAGGGCAGAGATAGCGACTTGAACATGCGGACTGGAATCTTTTTAGATCAACTGCAGTATTTCAAGGATCTGTGAATGATTTCCAGTGTGTTCAAGATGCTGTTAATCACTTCACATCACGAATTCACCTTGCAGCAGAAGCATCCATTCCGAAAAGTAGCGGACATTACCGTCGACCTTTGGTACCATGGTGGTCTGATGAATGTCAACAAGCTGTCAGAGCTCGAAAAGCTGCATTAAGGCAGTTGAAATGACGCCCCAGCAATGTAACCTTATTCCATTACAAAAAGACCCGAGCCAAGGCCAGGTGAGTGCTAAAGGAGGCCAGACGGACATAATGGAGACAGTATGTCTCCTCATATGGAAGCTGATGGAGAAAATGGTAAATTTCAGGTTGACATGGCTGCTATAGGTTTAGAAGATTGAGATCGATGACAGATGCACTTGTAAGGATTGAAATTGCTTTACAGAATTCCTTCACACAGCAACATCACATGTTAGCAGTCTTCTTTGACCTAGAAAAGGCATGGCATACTCTTGAAGCTGTATGACATTGATTTAAGAGGAGCATTACCTACCTTCATACAAAGCTTCCTTGCTAACAGGAAGTTTAGAGTTCGGGTGCAAAACAGTTTCTCTAACCTGGAGGATCAGCTGGAAGGGATACTACAAGGGAGTGTCTTAAGTGTGACCCTGTTTGCCATTGCTATAAATGACATTATAAAGGTTGTTCCAGGTGCTGTCTAATGTAATCTGTATGTGGATGACTTTACACTGTACTGCTCAGGAGGAAGCTTACAGGATGTGCAAGGACACATGCAGGCTGCAATATATCAGGCTGTACAGTGGGCAACATATCATGGCTTCAAATTTTCCCCAAGTAAGACCATGGCTATACATTTCCACAAACGAGAAAAATTCCATCCTTTCCTCTATTTAGGAGCAAACCCACTGCAATTTGTCCAAGAAGTGAAGTACTTGGGATAATTTTTGACTCAAGGCTTACATGGGTGCCTCACATCAAACAGTTAAAAGTGAAGGCTACAAAAGTGCTTAGTATTCTGCGGGTTCTTTCACATCTATCGTGGGGTGCAGACCGCACAACGCTTCTGCGGCTTTACTGAGCGTTTATTCGTAGTAAGCTTGATTATGGATGTGAGGCTTAGTCATCTACAACTCCCACTGTTCTCCAGATGTTGGACTCAGTTCACAATGAAGCTCTCAGAATCTGTACTGGGGCTTTCAGGTCTTCACCTGTGGAGTCCCTGTATGCTGAGAGAAGAGAACCACCTCTATCATTACACCGGGACTACATGAACCTGATTTACTACACGAGATTACAAAGGATTCCGGGATCTCCTACATTCAGATTGGTTTTCAACCCCCTTGGGGAAGATCTTAATTTAAGTCTCACCAAGGTTCTGGCTGTTGGAATTCCCCAATTCCCCCCTTGGACTAATCAAGTCGAGCTGGATTTGGTCGGAATTGGGAAAGGGGAGAGATCCGAAGCAGAAGTCAGAGAGAGATTTCTTCAGCATATTTCTAAGTACCAAGGATCAGATGCAATATATACAGATGGTTCTAAGTCTGAAAATGGTGTGGGCTTTGCAGCAGTGAGCACAAGGAAGACCGCATCTGACAGTCTTTCTCTAGCAGCCTCGAAATTCACTGCAGAGTTACATGCCATCCTTGCAGCAGTTAAGATGACTAGAGATCGTACGAACCATTCTATTGTGATATATTCCGATTCTCGTGGTGCCTTGCAAGCAATCAAGAGCTTAAACTCATCACATCCAGTAGTAAGGGAGATTCAAGATTGGCTTGTACTGATGTCAACATGTAAACTCTGTGTTGGGTGCCAGTGCATGTTGGTATCAGTGGGAATGAGCAAACTGATCAGAAGGCCATGGCAGCTGCTGCTCAGCCTTGTGATGCTCGTTTTCCTCTCCCACACAGCGACTTGAAACCCAGCATCAGGAGTTGTCTTCGTGATAAATGGAAGGAACAATGGAGGCATACCTCCAGAAACAAACTGCGAGAGATTAGAGATGACCTTGGCAGGGGTGACTAGCATCCATCCCAATCGAAAAGTGGAGGTTGCATTAACAAGACTAAGAATCTGGCACACAAGACTGACTCATGGGCAAATGATGGCTAAAAGTCACTTTGTGAGGGATGCCAAGAGCCATTAACGGTCGCACATGTAGTGGAAAGATGTGCAACATTCTCAGACCAAAGACGTATATACTTGTCTCCCCCATATACACTGAAAAATGTATTGGGGGAGGATTGTGATATAGAGGGTCTTATTAGTTTCCTTAGAGAGACTAATATTTTCAATAAAATTTAATCATGTATAATGTTTATGCAACAATTTAATACACTTAGAGCATAATATTTATGCTTTGACTTTTAATATATTTATTGATAGATTTTTAAAGTTTTAAATATTTTAATGTTTCTATTTAACAAGGCATTCACCGCTAATGACCTTAGCTGTTGACGTGGCAGATAATTTTAAATAATCAAATCAAATCAATCACTCCAGAATTAACAAGAAAGAAGTTCAACAAGCCACCAACACACTTTACAGCCCTTTCAATACCAGTATCATCATCATCATCATCAAGGGGCTAACACCGACGGGGGCGCATGGCCATATCCACCCTTAGCTTCCAACTACAAGGGTCCCTCGTGGCGGGTCTCCAGGTATGCCCTCGGCCCATCTCTAATTCCTCACGGCAGGTCTCGTCGAGCTGCCCAAGCCATGACCTCCTGGGTCGTCCCACATGCCTCCTGCACCCAGGGTTGTCTGGCAAAGAGACAACCTGAAGGGCAGGGTCATCCACAGGGAAACGAGCTAGGTGCCCATATAGCCTGAGTTGGCAATCCCAGATTATGCAAGTAGCAGGTCCCATGCCAGTCTCAGAGTGTAACCATTGGTTGGACACACGTGGTCCTGCCAACTGTACTCCATGATCCGGTGAAGTGACTTGTTACAAAAGGCATCAAAAAGAGACTCAAAGACACTGGATAGCGTCCAGGTTTCGCTTCCATATAGCAAAACTGGCAGTATTAAGGCCTTGAAGACATGTAGCTTGGTCCTTCTGCATAGGTACCGACATCTCCAAATGCTTTTGTTGATTGAGTTCATGGCTCCTGTTGCCAGACCAATCCGTCTATTGACTTCTTGGTCTGACAGCCCAGAGATATGGAAACATGGATCAACTGAATGGCTTCCCCTAACAGGCCCCCAAAATTCTGAATCTTGGTCCAGGAGACCTCTGGGCCTAAGGGCTTCCCCTCATTGCTAGATGCATCAAGAGCTGCCACCAGTGACTCCAGGGACTCAGGATAGCAACATCAATGGCAAAGTTAAGGTCTGAGACCTTGATATTACCCATTGTTGCTCCATACTGACTTTGGGTAGTAGCTCTGCCCATTATCCAGTCCATACAGGTGTTGAAAAGTATTGGTGCAAGAACACAGCCTTGCCTCACCCCTGAATTAACAGGGAAGAAGTTTGACAGACCTCCACCATACTTTACAGCACTTTCAGTACCAGTATAAGGGCTTGTTATTAGGCCAATAATCTGTGTCAGAATTCCCCTGAGTCTCAGGATCTCCCATAGCGATTCCTAATGCACCAAGTCAAACACCTTCTTGAGGTCGATGTAGGTTGCAAGCAACCCACGACCAAACTCACAACGGCGTTCCACAATTACTTGAAGCGTTAGTATTCGGTCTATTGTGGACTTGCCAGGAGTAAATCCAGACTGCTCCAGTTTCTGATGCCTCAGTAGGTGGTTGCAGATCCATTTCAGAAGAATGTGGGCGAAAACTTTGCCTGGTATACTGAGCAGTGTAATACCACTGTAGTTGCTACAATCCCAATGATCCCCTTTCCCCTTCCAGAGAGGGATGACCACGCCCCGCAGCAGGTCAGGGGGAATGGTACCAGACTGCCAGATGGCAGTCAGGACTGTATGCAGGCCCCATGCCATAGTTTCACCCCCAGCCTTTAGAAGTTCAGCAGGGATATCACATATGCCTGCAGCTTTCCCACTCTTCAGCTTGGAAATCACCATCCTAACCTCCGTTAGGGTAAAGGTTCCTCACTGATGAGTGGGTTCGGCATAGGTATTGTGTCACCGCTTGCATCCAAGCTAACTGTCGGAAGGTCTACCTGGTACAACTGCTCAAAATATCCCAACATGATCTGAAATGATCTGTCCATCTTCTGATCAGACTGCAGTCATCTGCGAGGAGGGCTTAGAGTTCAGCTTTCTCAGGACTTGGTAGGCAGGGCAAAGGTCGTTGACTAAGAAATGGCCTTCAGCAAGATTCCTGATGAACTAGTCCTTGTCCTTCTCAGCAGTGTTCGAACTAAGCGACACACTTCAGTGGCCTCTATTATCTCAAGGGTGATGAAATTCTGCCTTGCCCTCATGTGTACGCCAATAGACTCCTGGGCTGCTTTGAGTATTGCATGCTTGAAGAGCTCCCACAGTTCTGTGAATTGGTCAGAGACTGTCATGGTGAACCCACGGGCACACTCCTCCTCCCTTAGTCCGAACCGTGGGGGCCGACAGATATCTCATAGCCAGCTTGGTCATTGCATTGAAGTCGAGTTTACAAACATCAGTAGGAGCGTATACAGCAATAAGAGATATGAAGCTAAAGGCATGCTTCAGTCTCAATGCCATAATACACCTATCAACCGGTGTCACCTCCACTACCGAGGGCTGAAGTCAGCTGGAGATGGGTATGGCTACACCCTGGAGGTGGTGACCATCACTGCGGCCCAACCAGTAGTAGGTGTACCCACCCACTCTGATCGTGCCACTACCAGGTCTTCTCACCTCCGAAGGGGCAACTACCCCAACTTCCAGTCCCTCCAGTTCCCTCGCTAGCAGTGATAACCGCTCATCTTGCCGCAAGTACCGGATGTTCCAAGCGCCTACCCGGAAAGCTCGCCTGAGGTTAAGCCTCCGGTGGTCAATCCGGGTGCACGCCACCTCTGCCACCTTTTATATCCATTTATTTGGTGCAACGCACCAAATAAATGGATATGCTGGGGGGAGGAGAAATTCGACAAGCCACCAACATACTTTACAGCCTTTTCAGTACCAGTATACAGACTTGATATTAATCTAATAATCATTGTTGGTATTCCCCTAAATCTTAGAATCTCCCAGAGGGATTCGTGATGCACCGAGTCAAATACCTTTTTGAGATCGATGTAGTTCCGAGCAGCCTAGGATCAAACTCATGACGGCGTTTTACAATAAATTGAAGCCCCAGGATACAAGCTCTTGTGGACTTACTATGAATAAATCCAGATTGCTCTGGTCTCTGGTGCCTTAGTAAATGGTCTTGGATCTGAGCAGTGTGATGCCATGGTAGTATCGGCAGTCCTAACTGTGGTGTGTAAGTATTCCCTATAAATACAAAAAACGGCTATCCATTGACCCTCCAAACTCAGGACAAATATGTGTAAGTGGACATGTTATTGTAAGGAATATATGTATGTTATCTAATGATATTAATATGGACTTATTTAGGGCCAATATAATTGGCTAGTCTCATTATTCATTTCCACTAGAGTCAGAGACTCGCTCATCAGAGAGCTTCTCCACCGGCTTCTACAGGGATATACAAAGCCTGACGCTCTGTTATTTGTCATCACGCCTAGTCTTTCCCATGACTATACTTCGTTTAAGGCCCTAAAGTATTTTAGTAAAATCCTCTAGATATTTCAAGAGATAATTCAGATCCCCACATAGCCCAGTGGGTATGGACAGTAGGGACAAGAGAGCATCTCGTTGTAACATCATGTACTCATGCATTACATCCTCCCCGTGCAACGGCTCATACGGCACTGACATCCAGAGGAATTGTGAACGCTATAATGGTGATCTGGAATTACAGGCTATACCTGCAACGTATGTGCATTACACTGGAGGACAGCCCACAACTCAGCTGAGAGCTCCGCAGTCTGCGATCTCCCCCAGCCCGTCACTTGTAGAACCCATCTCCACACTGCCCACATACTCCCACCCTGCTGCTGCCGCACGCCGAGTTAAAGTTTTCGATCACCTTTCATCGTATTTTCACGGAATTTTCGACTATTTTTTCGTGGTATAGTGTTGCACCATGGAATAAGAAAACAAAGTTAAGCAAGATCGCAAACTGAGGGTACATATACCCAACTTGCTACCCCACAAAAGGATCCAAGCTCAAGTGAGAATTGCGGTGTTACCGCAACATCGGGTCCGGTCACACAGGAAATAGTGCTTCACTTCATACAGTTATGGCATAAGAAAAAAGGATCACTATAGGAAAAGAACTGCAGCTGATACTAATGAGATTATTGCCGACTTCAACGACTCCTGAGGCCCAGGGTATTGAGTCGCTGTCATCTCTCATATGACAGAGGGTTCAGAAGGCCAGCCTCCCCCTAGAACATAACCTGAAGTACTGTTAATCCACTGAATGCAGGTAAAAGTGGTATGATTACGCTATTATGGTGGAATTGTCGAAACTCCCACAACCTATCCAGCTGGATAAGAGGATTTATTTATTTTTTTGATTATCATGACTATCTTTGCTCTTATTATCATTATCACCGCTTGCTAGTCTGGCGGGAAAAAGGGAGCAGCTATGCATGTAGGGCAAACGGTCGCTGTTGGAGCCAAAAGTTACAGCGACCATTTGCTCTACACTCATAGTTGCTCCCTTTTTCGCGCCAGGATGGCCAGCGGGAGGATAATAATATTA
>NC_051386.1:38083309-38088309 GCF_015228065.2 Penaeus monodon | reverse complement strand
ATGATTATTATCATTTTAATAGTATCATGATCATTATCGTAAATTGAAGATTACCATTATTGTAATAATCACTATTACTATTATGATTGTTATCATTAGTATCTTTATAACTGTTGTTATTATTATTAAAAGTATGGCTATCATTATCACCATCATCATAATCATCATCAACATCATCATCATCATCATCATCACCATCATCATAATCATTATATGATGATGATTTTTATAATTATTAGTATTATATCATTACTACCATTTTTGTTATTTTCATTATTGTTATAGTAATAATGATAATAATGATAATAATATTTTATTATTATTATTATTATTATTATTACTATTATTATGTTATTAGTTATTAATATTAGTATCAGTATTATTGCTATTATTCTTATCATCAACATTGTTATTATAATTGTTATAATTTTCATATATATTATCTTATTATTATCATTATTATTATCATTCTATCCTTATGTGTATATTAATATCTTTATTGCTATCATTAATAATAATGATAATTTTCATTATTATTATTATTATTATTATTATTATTATTATTATTATTATTATCATTATTATCATTACTTTTATCATCATAATAATTATTGCTCTTATTGTTATTATTATTTTTTGCTAATGTTATTATTGCCAGTATTATTATTATTTTTTTAAATCAAGTCTAATCATTATCATTATTATTACTATTACTATTATCATTATTATTATACTGTTATTACTATTGCCATTGCTATCATTGTTGCTATTATTATTTTAAAATTATATCATTATTAATTTCATTATTATTATTACCATTATCATTAGTATTATTATCAATATTAGTATTAGTATTGGTATTGCCATTATCATTATCATTATCATTATTATTAGTATTAGTATTATTATTACCGTTATCATCAATGTCGTAATCATTCTTACCATTATTTTCATTTTCACTTCTGTTATTACTTTTGCATTTGTTATCACCATTATTATTAAAATCATCATTATTATAGTTATTAGTACTATCATTACATTCTTTTATCATTTTCACTATTATAATCATCATTATTATTATAATCCTAATTGTCAGCATCATTATAATTATTATCATCACTGTAATTATCATTATCACAGTTATGTTTATTATTGTTATCATCATCAGCAGCAGGAGTATCTTTATTTTTATTTTAACTTTTTATTTGTATTATTTTTGTTATCATTTTTATGATCATTTCCATTATCATTATCATTGTCATTATTATTATTATTATTATTATTAGTAGTAGTAGTAGTAGTATCCTTATTATAATCATTTCAAGAATTATTATCTTAAGTATTACTAAGTATTATTGTTTTTATCATTATCATCATCATTATCATTATCATTATTATTATTGGTAGTATAATAATTGTTATTATTATTGTTATTCATTGTTAGTACTATCATCATTATCATCATAATTATTATTATTATTATTATTATTATTATTGTTATCAGTATTGATATTGATATAATTATTATTAATGCTACTATTATTATCTTTGTTTATTATCATTATTATTATTAGTGTTTTTATATAGTTCTTCTTATTCCTAATATTATTGTTGTTATTATTATTATCATTATTATTATTATTATTATTATTATTATTATTATTATTATTATTATTATTATTATTATTATTATTATTATTATTGTTGTTGTTGTTGTTCATGATGTTATTGTTGTTTTTGTTGTTGTTGTTGTTGTTGCTGTTGCTGTTGTTATTGTTTTATCAATATTATTAATATTATTGTCATCATTAATATTATCACTGTTATTATTAATATCATTCTATAGTCATAACTAGCCTTTTTATTTTTTATTATAATCATTATAATTATTATTATCATTATCATAATGATTTTCATTGTCATCATAATCATTTTTATTACCATCATTATCATCATCATGAACATCATTAATATCGTCATCATCATAACTATGGTATTTTAATTACAATCATAATTTTGCAATAATATCATTATTATCATCACTATTAGCATCATTAATCATTATTATCACTATCATTATAATCATTATCAGTATCATTTTCATTCTTCTTATTATTATCATAACCATTATCTTTAGTATTATCATTATTATTATCAGTTATTAATATTATTTCCATTGTTACCATGATCTTCATAACTATCATTATCATTTTTACTATTATCATCATTATTGAGATAAGTATAATGGCAGAAAACGAAATATAACACCCATAAATGCTAACAAAAATGAATACACAAGGCTCGATGAGGTAAATCGCCTCACACAGTATCGGACTTCTGTTGACATTGAATCACTGAATAACACTTTCGTAGATGTGCAGACAACAGACGATCTTGAAACTTTGAAGCGAATCGTTTTCGGACGACATGCTGTTGTAAGTATTAGTATTAGTAATATAATCATGATCATTATTGTTGTTGTTATTATTGATATTATTACTGATATTATTATCATTATAATTATTATTATCATTATGATGATGGTGATGATAACGATGATAATGATGATAATGATAATGATAATGATAATGATAATGATAATGATAATGATAATGATAATGATAATGATAATGATAATGATAATGATGATGATATGATGATGATGATGATGATGATGATGATGATAATTATTATCATTATTATATCATTATTATCATCATGATAATGATAATAGTGATAGAAATGATAATGATGATTATTGTGATCACTTTCAGTGTTGTTATTCCCATTATTTTCATCACTATTGTCATTGTATATATTATTGTAATTATAATTTTAATTAATTTTATTACTATTATCATTATTATAAGTATTATCATGGTTATTATAATTGTTGTTTTCATTATTACTATTACTTTCATTAAAATTATTATCATTATTGATGTTATTATTATCATTTTCATCATTATTACCCTTATCATTATGGAAGCGGGGCGTAGACTCGATAAAATCTAGTGAATAAATTATATAGATTTTCACACAGGGATATATTCGTTGTCAGTAAACAGATGTAAAGTTACAGGCCTACGGCCAGCTGCCACCACCTGATTAGTAGGTTTGGGAACCTTGTATGTTGTGTATGTGGGCGTGAATGGTGGATGAGGGAAGGGGGAAGGAAGAAACAGAGTGTGTTCGGTGAATGGTGGGTGTAAGAGTATGTAAATGACAAAAGGGAGATAGCGTAGGCTAAACGTCTGCGTGGATATGTTAGGAAGAAAACGCAAGATCATAAAATAATTATTCTTCCTTCCGGTTGAGCATCCGCCTAGTGGAAACAGAAACCCATTTACTTATGGACTGTTCTTTGCTTTCAGCTTAATATAATCTGATTCATCTAGCGTTTTTACAGCCTTTCAGGGATTGCGAGAAATCACAAACTATCCAGGAATATGCTGCTTAGGAGACCCAAGTCTGAGAAAACTGAGCGCTTAACCATATAACTTTGGTCAAAACCAGAACTTTAGAAGAGATAAATATTAGCCATTTTATCCTAATTTTCTGCCTGGGGCTGCGTGAAAACTCTAAGATGGAACAATATTTACTGGAGGAACAAGTTACAGTCACTAGGGAGTCCTGCAGGTTATTCAGTCATGGAAATGGATAAAGATTCATGCATCACCAGTTTATCACAGCGGGGGTGATGCACACAGAAACCAACACCAGATACACTTAAAAAAGTCACAAACATAAAATAACCCCGAAGTTGGCGCCCTAACTACATAAATGGCTCAGCACGAAAACATACAGATCCGTAAGTTACGTTATGGTGTCAAACGGTTATTAACAGAGTTAAAAATGAGAGCTAGTACCGACAAACAGTAAATAAAACCATTGCGTAGTAACAAAAATGCAGAGTATAAGAAATAATTTGTTAAAAGAGAGGCCAAATAAAAAGGAAATGAACGCGAAAGGGGCATAGATCAGAAAGACTGCCTGAGCACACACAAAGTCAGGCAGGAATCAAACCAATACAACAAGAGATGAGAGGAAAAAAAATCCTGATAAATAACTAAACAAATCTCTCTCCCAGGAGGTAAGGATACTCAAGATGAGAGTAAGCTAAGTGATAACTTAGTTGTCAACACTGGAGGTACGGATCCTCAAAGCAGTGTTCCTCTATCTCACTGGTCCTTCTAAGCTCTTTAACACTTGGTTTCACAAAGTACTGCTTTGGAATATTGTAAAAGAAAGTGTACCCTGCGGATGGTAATGCAACAATGTCACACACCAAAGTCCAAAAGATACCAGATGTCTCATACACTCAACCAGAGACAAAAACTTAACTTTGGAGAGGCACGAACTCCGCAATCTTGGCGTGAAGTGAAGTAAATCCAAGAGAACGCAACTATAAATAAAGCAGAAAGCAGGACCAAAGTCAAGACCGAAGTTAGAACCAAAGTGAGAGTGAGATAAAAAGAGGAAAAAAAATAGCCGACGACCATGACCTTCGCCGAAGAGAAAGAAAAACAAAACAAAATGGAAATGATGGACGGATACGAAGAAAAATCGATAATACACAGTTGTAAGGATTTTGGAAATTATTTTTTTTTTACTCTTGTCCTGGTGACTTCAACTCCATACAAGTAGCGAGACTTGGTCAAAAATACGCCTTACGGTGTAAAAATAGTCATATCGATATTGTCACACAGGGACTGCCATTCTTCATTTACTGTTGGACTTACTCAGTGACATATCAAAAATGCTTGCGGGATTTTGCCGCAGTTAGCGCGGGGTGGCTGGACATAGCCATGGAACCATGTTGAAGGTTTAGTCTCTGGCGGCTTGTGCGGCGTTGAGGCGCAAATGGCGGGTTAAGCAGCAGCCTCGTGCAGGTGCGCTGGGGTGTGCGCTAGGTGTCCTTTCAGCCGAAGCAGCAGCCTCTGTGGATGCGGAGACCAGTATATCTCATCCAGTACAAGGGCAGCATCACGGGGTCCCTC
>NC_051386.1:38069718-38072218 GCF_015228065.2 Penaeus monodon | reverse complement strand
ACCCCATCCTCTCCTCCATGTGAACCACCATTCCCTCTTCCTTCCCCTTTATCCTTGCCACTTTCACCTGGATGCTCACTTGACTCCCTTATGTCACAACAACGTTCTTCTCCGGTCCTCTCCCCTGATACTTCCTGATACTTCGCCACCTTCCCCTGTTCCGTTATCTCAATCTCTGGATTCTTCTCCTACTTCTCCAACTACCATCACTACCCATCTTACTTGTTTCATGGTGTCTCCTTTGTAGTTTTCCTCATACAGCGTTACTCTCCCTTCCTCAGACACATAGATACTCTCAATTATCTAATTCCCCTTTTACAAATATCGGCCGTACTCCATTTGCTATCCCCTCTTTACCCTTTTCACTGCCATAGTATCCTACAGCGCTCTACAACCTCATCTAATACATTTTGTTCTGATCGTTAACTCATGTGAACCCTTTTCGTTACAATGCGTTTTCACCCAGGAAACCCCACACTATCGCTGTATTTTGATTACGTCGCTTATGACCTTATATGAGGTCAGAAAATGTACAATAAATGAATAATGTTTTAATCTATTGCCACCAGAAGGCTAACGTGGGTGCGGCATTTCTTATGGGATAAGGCTGACAGTGGTCATATTTTAGTTATTAGATCTTTTATATACAGCTATATATATCTGTACAAACGTATATAAACATTCACACACACACACACCTAAGCATACGCACGTGTGTGTGTGTGTGTGTGTGTGTGTGTGTGTGTGTGTGTGTGTGTGTGTGTGTGTGTGTGTGTGTGTGTGTGTGTGTGTGTGTGTGTGTGTGTGTGTGTGTGTGGTGTGTGTGTGTGTGTGTGTGGTTTTTTTTGGGGCATATACATATATATTCATACAATATATATTTTTATATATATATATATATATAATATATGTATGAATATATATGTATATGCACACACACACACACACACACACACACACACACACCCCACACACACACACACCACACACACACCCCACACACACACACCCCAAACACACACCACACACCACACACACACACACAACACACACACACACACACACACACACACACGTGCGTATGCTTAGGTGTGTGTGGTGTGTGAATGTTTATATACGTTTTTTACAGATATATATAGCTGTATATAAAAGATCTAAAAAACTAAAATATGACCACTGTCAGCCTTATCCCATAAGAAATGCGCACCACTTTTAGCCTTCGGTGGCAATAGATGAAAACATTATTCTTTTTATTGTACATTTTCTGACCTCATAAAGGTCATAAGCGACGTAATCAAAATACAGCGATAGTGTGGGGTTCCTGGGTGAAAACGCATTGTAACGAAAAGGGTTCACATGAGTTAACGATCAGAACAAAATGTATTAGATGAGGTTGTAGAGCGCTGTAGGATACTATGGCAGTGAAAAGGGTAAAGAGGGGATAGCAAATGGAGTACGGCCGATATTTGTAAAAGGGGAATTAGATAATTTGAGAGTATCTATGTGTCTGAGGAAGGGGGAGTAACAGTGTATAAGGAAAACTACAAAGGAGACACCATAAACAAGTAAGATGGTAGTGATGGTAGTTGGAGAAGTAGGAGAAGAATCCAAGATTGAGATAACGGAACAGGGGAAGGTGGCGAAGTATCAGGAAGTTCAGGGGGGAGGACCGGAGAAAGACGTTGTTGTGACATAAGGGAGTCAAGTGAGCATCCCGGTGAAAGTGGCAAGGATAAAGGGGAAGGAAGAGGGAATGGTGGTTCACATGGAGGAGAGGATGGGGCGTTTTTAGGGAGGATTCCGACATTCTTCTCTCCGCTTAGTTGTCTTCGGTCACTTGTTATCCAACACCTTTCTTCCCTTTGCGATACTCAGAACAGACACATAAAATTCGGACTTCTCACTAGTCAGAAGCTATCTACCATACCGAGCAAACCCCCCGTCAGGTGTAACTCTCTCTCTAACAAATAATCAAGGGCGCAAGAATTCGTCTGCCGATCCATCTCTGCGACATACGTTCTGTACTCATTCTCGTCAGACGTCACCTTGCCTACCAACAATCTAGGCCTAATAGATGTGTACATATAGGCATTATGTACTTAAGGATGTACGAATGTATGGTAATTATATGCTTGCACATATATTTGTGTGTATGTATATGTGCATGTGTGTGTCTCCCTTATACCGGACTCATTTTTATTCTTCACTTGCTTAAGGGCGAGATTAATATAGCTTTTCTTTCTTCCCGCCTTGTAGGAGCCAATTGAATACGAGAAAAGAAATATTCAGATCATTTTTTACGCTCCGTCAGGAAGGGAAATTGGTTCGTTTAGATTTGGGAAAGGATTTTCATAAATGTATTTTTTACTGAGTACTTTCCCGTTCCCTTTAAAGCTCAGATATTTATTATCATTACTATTGTTATTGTTATTATTTTGCTATTATTAATATTATTATTTTTATTATTATTATAATTATTATTATCATTATCATCATCATC
>NC_051386.1:38036815-38062118 GCF_015228065.2 Penaeus monodon | reverse complement strand
TGTCTACATTTTTCCAATTAAAAAGGGTTTCATATTTTTATATATATTTTAATATATATAAAATATTATATATATAATATATATATATATATATTTTTAATTTTATAACAACACACACATATATGTGTGTGTTTTTTTGTATTGTTGTGTGTGGTTTTTTGGTGTGTGTGTGGTGTTTTGTGTGTGTTGTGTTGTGTGTGTGTGTGGTGTGTGTGTGTGTTTATATATATTATTTTAATATTTTAAAATTAATATATATATATATTATATTATTTTATTATATCTATTTATATATATAAAAAAATAAAATATTTTTATTAAAATTATATTTTATACTAATATTTAAATTTATTATATATTTTTAATATATTTTATTTTATTTAAAATTATATATATTATATTTTAAAAAACCCATTTATATTTATATATATTTATTTTATATATTATAATTTTTTAATATTATCTATATATTATATATTTTTTTATATCCAATATATTTTTTTATTTATAATTATTTATATTACTTATTTAATTTTTTATTTTTTTAAAATTTTATATATTAATTATTTTTTATTTTTTTTAAATATTTTTCTTCTTTTTAAACGGTGAGGTTTCATTCTGACCGCCGTGGTCACAGCATGAACTTAATTGTAGTTTTTCAGTTGGATGCTCTTGGAGGGGTACTGGTAGGGTCCCTTCCCTTTTTCCCGGAAGTCCCGGGGAAACCTTTTTAGGAAATTATTCTCCTATTTTCCGGGGCTTGGGACCACCCTTTTGATTGGGGGTTTGGGCCACCCAGTGGGGTGGGCATCAAGTGAAGTTCCTTTGCCCAAAAAAACAACGGCGGTCGGTGACTAAAACCCTCGAATTCAATTGCCTCGGACAGTCTTGAGCCCGACGCTCTAACCTTCGGCCACCGGGCCCTTGACGAAAAGGGTGCCAAAAAGGGGGAGTGAGACACTTTGCCAGCCAGGCAGCAAGGGGGTGCGTCACAGACCCCCGGGGAGGAATGAGGGGGCGCAGGGGCCCACGGGCCGGCTTTTTGGGTTTTGGGGCGCGGCGTACCTTCTACCACGACTCTCCCCCTAAATTGACCCCTCATTTGCCCCCAGCCTCCCCTACACTGAGGAAATCTACTCTCCCCGTCCCCCTCTTCACCATCCAACTGCGGCTGCTTCCCAGGGAACACTCTCCGTCGCAACCTGGTCCTACTGCCCTCCTTCCTCCGCAAGGGGGGACCTATGCTGTTCCCTTTGCCCCCGTACAAGCATACTTTGGGGAAACAGGCCCAGTTTTCCAAACGTCTGTCTCAAAATAAGTACCTATTCCAGGGGACACAACAATAACCCCCTTTTTCCACAGTGGGACACGGTCATCATGGACTGGCAGCAGGGGGATTGTGTTTCCTTCCGCCGATGTCCCCCTCCCCCTGGGGGAACTTCCTTTTTTAAAAACTGTGCCTAATTTCAACTTGAACAGCGGCTTTTTTCCTGCTCAGTCTCCTTTTCCCCTATCCTCCCCCCCCTTCTACCCTATGCCGGCCCCCCGGCCATAGTCCCCCCGATCCCCGACTGATGTGACCTTTCCCCTGCTTCCGTTCGTCTGTCCTCACCCGCCCCGGTTCCCGCGTTTTCCCTTTCCCCTCTCTCTTTTTTCCCCCTCCTCTCCCTTTCCTCTTCAGACCGAAGATGAACCAGGGGGGATTTCGAAACGTAGTCTCATTTTTAATAAATCTAGTTTTTTATTTGGGTTTTTTCTTCCATATATGTATATAATTTTAATATATATTATATATATATAATATATATATTATATAAATTGTACATTATATATATATATATATATTAATATATATAATATATATTATTAATATGTAATATATATAATAATTATATTTTATATTTTTATAATTATATAAATATTATATAAAAATTATATAATAATTTTTATAATATATGGTGGTGTGGTGTGTGTGTGGGTATCATATATTTATTATTATTGTTATTATTATTATTATTATTATTATTATTATCATTATTATTATTACTATTGTTATTATTATTATAATAATTATCATTAATATTATTTTTATTATTAGTAGTAGTATTAGTAGTATCATTATTATTACCATTATTATTATCATTGTCATTATTATTATTATTATTATTATTATTATTATTATTATTATTACCATTATTATAATTATTACTATATTCATTATTATTACTATTATTATTACAGTAATTATGATTATTATTATCATTATTATCATTAATATTATCATTATTTTATTATGGCCATTATCATTATCGTTACTATTATCATTGTTATTTTTATTATTATTATTATTGTTATATTATTATTAGTATTATTATTATTATTATTATTATTATTATTATTATTTTATTATATATTATTGTGATTATTTTTATTATTACTATTACTATTATTTTTGTTAATATCAATATTAATATTATTATTATCATTATTATCAGTATTGTTTGTATTTCCATTATTTTCATTATTATCTTCATTATTATTATCTTTATTATTATTGTTCTTCGTAATTTAAGTATCATTATTTTCATTATCATTATGTTTATTATTATTAATATTAACATTATCTTTTATTATTATACTATATTCATTATTATTACTATTATTATGATAATAATAATAATAATTATTATTATTATTATTATAATTATTATTATTATTATCATTATTATTATTATTATTATTATTATTATTATCATTATTATTATCATTATCATTATTACATTTATTATTATTATTATTACTATTATTATTATTATTATTATTATTATTATTATTATTATTATTATTGTTATTATTATTATTATTATTATTATTATTATTATTATTATCATTATTGTTATTAATATTAATATTATTATTATTATCATTACTATTATTTTTATGAATATTATTATTTTTATTATTATTATTATTATTATCATTATTATTTTATTTATTATTATCGTTAAAATTTATTATTATTATTAATATTATCAATATTATTATTATTATTATTATTATTATTATTATCATCATCATCATCATCAACATCGTCATCTTCATTATTTTCATTAATATCATTAATAATATTACAGTTACTATTATAACAATTAATCCTGTTATTTTTAGTCATTATTTTAGTCATTAATTTTCACTATTTCTGCTTCTGTTGTTGTTATTATTATTATTATTATTATTATTATTATTATTATTATCATTATTATTATTATTATTGTCATTATTTTTATTACTATTATTATTATTATTACTATTATTATTATTATTATTATTATTATTATTATCATTATTATTATTATTATTATTATTATTATTATTGCTGTTGTTGTTGTTATCACTATCATTTTTGTTGTTCTTATTATTATTATAATAAGTGTCAATATCATCATTTTAATTAATATTGGCAATAGTTGTGTAACAATAGTTGTAATATTATCACTATTTTGGTTATAATCACTGTATTAGTGCTATGAATACTATTTCATTATGATTATGATTATTATTTTCATATTAATATGATTATTATTATTACTATTATTATTATTATTATCATCATTATCATTGTTATTATTATTATTATTATTTTGTTATTATTATTTATATTATTTTTATTATCATTATTATTATAGTGTCATTATTCTTATTATTATATATTTGTTATGATAATATTACGATTATTATTATCTTTATTAATGTTATCGTTATTATCTTTATTATCGTTATGATTATTACTTTTATCAATATAATAATAATAATAATAATAATAATAATAATAATAATGATAATAGTAATAATAATAATAATGATTATGATAATGATAATAATAATGATAATAATAATAAAAAAATAATAATGATAATAATGATAAAAAAAATTAATAATAATAATAATAATAATGATAATTAAAAAAATAATGTTATTATTATTTTTTTATTATTAATATTATTATTAATATTGATCATTATTATCATTATTATTACTATCATTTTTGTTGTTATGCTTCTTATTGTTATTATTTATGTTAATATTTTATTACTTTTATCATCACTATTATTATTTATATTGTTATTATTTTTGTCAATGTTAATAGTGTTATTATTGTCGTTTTCGTGGTTATTATTATTATCATAATTATTTCTAATATTATTATTATCATTATTATTATTGTTATTATTATTATTATTATTTTTATTATTATTATTATTATTATCATTATTATTATTATTCTTATTATTACTATTATTATTATTATTATTATTATTATTATTATTATTATTATTATTATTATTATTATTATTATTATTATTATTATTATTATTATTATTATCATTATTATTATTATTATAAATATTATTATTTTATTATCATTATTCTTATTCTTATTCTTATACTTATTCTTATTATTATCATCATTATTGTTATTATTATCATAATTATTATCATCATCATCACTATTGTTATCGTTATTATATCTTTGTTATTATCATCAGTAGTATTATAAAAAAACATTATCATTATTTCTATAATCATTATGATAAAAATTACTGTGTTTATTATGGTTATTATTATTATTATTATCATTATTATTATTATTATTATTATTATTATTATCATTATTGTTGTTGTTGTTGCTGTTTTTGTCTTTATTATCTTTAGAATCATAATTGTATTTATTGTATTATTGTCATAATTATTATAACCATTAATATCATTATTTTGTTATCATTATGATTATGATTTTTATCATTATTATTATTATTATTATCATCCTTATTATTATTATTATTATTATCACTATTATTATTATTGTTATTATTATTGTTATTATTATTATTATTATTATTATTATTATTATTATTATTATTAATATATTTATCATTATTATTATTGTTCTAATTCTTTTTTGTCGTTCTTATTGTTGCTGTTTTTATCTTTACTATTATCATTAGTAATAATAATAATAATAATAATAATAGTAATAATAGTAATAATAAGAATATTATTATTATTATTATTATTATTGTTATTATTATTATAATTATCATTATTATTATTAGTAGTAATAGTTGTAGTAGTAGTATTATCATTATAATTATTTCGTTATCATCCTCCCCCTCATCATCATAATCATCATCTCCTGTTATGATAAATGTTACTATAATAAGATACAATAATTAATGATGATGATGATGATGATGATTATAATTTTATTAATATTATTATTTTTATTATTATTATTATTATCATTCTTCTTATTATTATTATCTTTATTATTGCTATTATTATTGACATTATTATTTTTATTATTATCATTATTATCATTATTATTATTATTATTATTATTATCATTATCATTATCATCATTATCATTATTTTTTATTGCAATTATCATCATCATCTTCATTATAATTACTATCTTCTTATCATTATCATGAATATCGAAATCAGTTAATATCATATTATTTTTATTATAATTATTTTTCTTATTACCATTATTATTATCATAATTGTGATGAGTATTATTATTGTTATCATTATTATTATTGTTATCATTATTATTATTATTGTTATCATTATCATTTATCATAATATTTGAATTATTTTCATTATTATTGCCATTATTTTAATTATCATCATAATCATCATCACCATAATCATTATTATAGAAAGAATTAGTGCAAAGAATTACAATTCAATTTTATAATTCATCTTTCGGAAAACAACAGAACAGATTTTAATATGAAACCTTCACTTTTACGCGAGTGTGCGAGTGTGTGTGTGTGTGTGTGTGTGTGTGTGTGTGTGTGTGTGTGTGTGTGTGTGTGTGTGTGTGTGTGTGTGTGTGTGTGTGTTTATGTGCGCGTTTCTTGCCATTTCACTGAACTATAGGATACATCCTGCTTGGACCTTTGATTTTTTTTCTGACCGCGGTTGAAAAGCAAGAAATCTCGTAGTGCATTTTCGCGTCCATTAGGCTTTAAAACACATTCCGATGTAAAAACATAAAACGCGAAACTCTCTTAATACTCGACTACATATTTCATGATGTAAAAAAGAGCGTCCTAAGAGATAAAATAATGGTAATGATAATAAATATACAATACAAATAATAAAAATTATAATAAATAAAATAATTACAACAGTAAAATAATAGTAATAATGACAGTAATAATAATGATAATGATAATAATAAATGATAATAATAATAATAATAATAATAATAAATAATAATGATAATAATAATAATAATAATAATAATGAGGATGATGCCAATAAAAGTAATAATATCATTAAGGTAATGATGATGATAATAATGAAATAGTTATTATCGTCCCCCATCATGAGGAGGAGATAATACTACTATACTAATGATAATAATAATAATATAATAATAATAATAATAATAGTAAAAATAATAATAATAAAAATAATAATAATATAATAATAATTATAATACTAATAATGATAAAATAATGATAATGATAATGATAATAATAATAATAAAAATGATATTTTTTTATTATTATGATTGCTATTATTGCTGTTATAACATAAAACTGATAATGACAGTGACAACACCAAACAACAACAATAACAACAACAATAATAATAATAATAATGATAATGATTTTGATAATGGGAAATATAATGATAATGATAATGACGATGATGATGATGATGATGATGAAGATGATAAAAAAACAATAGCAATAACAATAATAAATAATAACAATAATATACTAATAACATCATAATAATAAAATAATATATATATAATGAAAATAAAAAAAGTAATGATGATAATAATAAAGATAATAACAATAATGTCAACAATAATGATAATACCTTTCATAACAATGATAATAATGATGACGGTGATAATAAAATTAGAAACATTTTTATAGTAATAATATCAATAATAACTATTATTATTATCGATATTATTATAAGAATAGAAATAACAATAATAATTACAAAAAAACAACAACAACAACAACAACCAATAATAATATAATAATAATAATAATAAATAATAATAATAAAAATAATAAAAAATAATAATAATAATAATAATAATAAAAATAATGATAATTAAGATAATAGTAGCAATGATAATCAGGGATCATCAACATAAGCACAAAAAATTTATCATCAAGCAAATCATTCTCTGAGTAAATAATATCAAAAGAATATCAATGATGGTAATGATACTGATGATGAACAACGATAATAGTAATGATAACAGAAAATTAATAATGGTTTAAATAAAAGTAACAGTAATAATAATTTTAATATTAATAGTAAAAGAGATAATGATAAAGTAATCATTATCATAAAAACAATTACAACTATAACAATAATGATAATAACAACAATAAGAATAGATATAATAATAATAGTGATAATATTTACAATCATAAAGATAATGAAAATAAATTACAATCATAATCATAATAATAATACCAGTAATGGCAATGATAATGATAACGATAATGATAATAAAAATAGTATTAATGATAGTAATATTGATATTATATTTATTATGATTAATGATAATAATGCTAACAACACAAAACAATATAATAGTTAAAAAATAATAATAAATAAACAAAATAATGATAATAACAATAATAAGAATAATAAAGATTATACTTGTAATAATGGTAATGATAATGCTAACAACAATTTATAATTATAATATAAATAATAATGATAACAACATTAATGATAAAGACAGTAGTAAAAGAAATAAAGAGTAAATAAAAACAACAATAATAACAATAATTGTAGTATACGGCTGCGCACCTCTCAGGCCCATTTTTCCAGGACTGATATTTTCCTCTGGCGCCACGTGGTTTTAACCCCGGCTCTCCATGCCACGTGCCTGCCGCTTCTACCACGAGCTACGCGGTAGCTTCCGCGAACAGTCCTGCGCCCTGGTTGCGGTCTGGATGCCTGACTAAGCCTGCGCATATATAAAATATATATATATATATATATATATATATATATATATATATAGATATATATATATATATATATTATATATATATTTTATATGGATGCCTGACTAGCCGTGCGCATATACATATAATATTTTATATATATATATATATATAATATATATATATATATATATATATATATATATTTTATATTTATATTATATTATATAAAATATATAATAAATATATATATATATATATATATATCCAACCCACCAGGGCGCAGACTGTTCGCGAAGCTACGCGTACTCGTGTAAAGCGCAGCCGTGCATGAAAGCCGTGTTCAACACGTGCGCAGAGATAATATCAAACCGGCGAAATCGCCATATGGAAACCATTGGGCATTATCGCAGCCTGCCAACAGTACAACAGCTTCTAGTACTGCTCGCCAGGCCCTGTCTTTGGGTACTGAGGTAGTTGCGTGGTCCGTTTAAACCCCCTGGTTCCCCGAGACCGAGTTACCAAGGGAGAATAAATGTGAGGACCCCGTGAGTGCCCTTTTTTTACTTAATGGGAATTACTGGGCTCCGCATCCAAGAGCTCTGCTTCGCTGAAGGACACCCAGCGCACACCCAGCGCACCTGCAGAGTGCCTGCTTCACCCGCCTTTGCCCTCAACGGCCGCACAAAGCCGCAGAGACTAAACCCTTTAACATGGTTCCATGGCTATGTCCCGCCCCCCCGCGGGTAACTGCGGCAAAATCGCAAGCATTTTTGATATGTCACTGAGTAAGTCCAACAGTAAATGAAGAATGGCAGTCCCTGTGTGACAATATCGATATGACTATTTTTACACCGTAAGGCGTATTTTTGACCAAGTCTTGCTACTTGTATGGAGTTGAAGTCACCAGGACAAGAGTAAAAAAAAAAATAATTTCCAAAATCCTTACAACTGTGTATTATCGATTTTTCTTCGTATCCGTCCATCATTTCCATTTTGTTTTGTTTTTCTTTCTCTTCGGCGAAGGTCATGGTCGTCGGCTATTTTTTTTCCTCTTTTTATCTCACTCTCACTTTGGTTCTAACTTCGGTCTTGACTTTGGTCCTGCTTTCTGCTTTATTTATAGTTGCGTTCTCTTGGATTTACTTCACTTCACGCCAAGATTGCGGAGTTCGTGCCTCTCCAAAGTTAAGTTTTTGTCTCTGGTTGAGTGTATGAGACATCTGGTATCTTTTGGACTTTGGTGTGTGACATTGTTGCATTACCATCCGCAGGGTACACTTTCTTTTACAATATTCCAAAGCAGTACTTTGTGAAACCAAGTGTTAAAGAGCTTAGAAGGACCAGTGAGATAGAGGAACACTGCTTTGAGGATCCGTACCTCCAGTGTTGACAACTAAGTTATCACTTAGCTTACTCTCATCTTGAGTATCCTTACCTCCTGGGAGAGAGATTTGTTTCGTTATTTATCAGGATTTTTTTTCCTCTCATCTCTCGTTGTATTGGTTTGATTCCTGCCTGACCTTGTGTGTGCTCAGGCAGTCTTTCTGATCTATGCCCCTTTCGCGTTCATTTCCTTTTTATTTGGCCTCTCTTTTAAGAAATTATTTCTTATACTCTGCATTTTTGTTACTACGCAATGGTTTTATTTACTGTTTGTCGGTACTAGCTCTCATTTTTAACTCTGTTAATAACCGTTTGACACCATAACGTAACTTACGGATCTGTATGTTTTCGTGCTGAGCCATTTATGTAGTTAGGGCGCCAACTTCGGGGTTATTTTATGTTTGTGTCTTTTTTAAGTGTATCTGGTGTTGGTTTCTGTGTGCATCACCCCCGCTGTGATAAACTGGTGATGCATGAATCTTTATCCATTTCCATGACTGAATAACCTGCAGGACTCCCTAGTGACTGTAACTTGTTCCTCCAGTAAATATTGTTCCATCTTAGAGTTTTCACGCAGCCCCAGGCAGAAAATTAGGATAAAATGGCTAATATTTATCTCTTCTAAAGTTCTGGTTTTGACCAAAGTTATATGGTTAAGCGCTCAGTTTTCTCAGACTTGGGTCTCCTAAGCAGCATATTCCTGGATAGTTTGTGATTTCTCGCAATCCCTGAAAGGCTGTAAAAACGCTAGATGAATCAGATTATATTAAGGTGAAAGCAAAGAACAGTCCATAACTAAATGGGTTTCTGTTTCCACTAGGCGGATGCTCAACCGGAAGGAAGAATAATTATTTTATGATCTTGCGTTTTCTTCCTAACATATCCCACGCAGACGTTTAGCCTACGCTATCTCCCTTTTGTCATTTACATACTCTTACACCCACCATTCACCGAAACACACTCTGTTTTCTTCCTTCCCCCTCCCTCATCCACCATTCACGCCCACATACACAACATACAAGGTTCCCAAACCTACTAATCAGGTGGTGGCAGCTGGCCGTAGGCCTGTAACTTTACATCTGTTACTGACAACGATATATCCCTGTGTGAAAATCTATATAATTTATTCACTAGATTTTATCGAGTCTACGCCCCGCTTCCATAATGATAAGGGTAATAATGATGAAAATGATAATAATACATCAACTAATGATAATAATTTTAATGAAAGTAATAGTAATAATGAAAACAACAATTATAATAACCATGATAATACTTATAATAATGATAATAGTAATAAAATTAATTAAAATTATAATTACAATAATATATACAATGATAATAATGATATAATAATGATAAAATTATCATCATCATCATCATCATTCATCATCATATCATCATCATTATCATTATCATTATCATTATCATTATCATTATCATTATCATTATCATTATCATTATCATTATCATTATCATTATCATCATTATCATCGTTATCATCACCATCATCATAATGATAATAATAATTATAATGATAATAATATCAGTAATAATATCAATAAAAACACAACAATAATGATCATGATTATATTACTAATACTAATACTTACAACAGCATGTCGTCCGAAAACGATTCGCTTCAAAGTTTCAAGATCGTCTGTTGTCTGCACATCTACGAAAGTGTTATTCATGATCAATGTCAACAGAAGTCCGATACTGTGTGAGGCGATTTACCTCATCGAGCCTTGTGTATTCATTTTTGTTAGCATTTATGGGTGTTATATTTCGTTTTCTGCCATTTATACTTATCTCAATACTGATGATAATAGTAAAAATGATAATGATAGTTATGAAGATCATGGTAACAATGGAAATAATATTAATAACTGATAATAATAATGATAATACTAAAGATAATGGTTATGATAATAATAAGAAGAATGAAAATGATACTGATAATGATTATAATGATAGTGATAATAATGATTAATGATGCTAATAGTGATGATAATAATGATATTATTGCAAAATTATGATTGTAATTAAAATACCATAGTTATGATGATGACGATATTAATGATGTTCATGATGATGATAATGATGGTAATAAAAATGATTATGATGACAATGAAAATCATTATGATAATGATAATAATAATTATAATGATTATAATAAAAAATAAAAGGCTAGTTATGACTATAGAATGATATTAATAATAACAGTGATAATATTAATGATGACAATAATATTAATAATATTGATAAAACAATAACAACAGCAACAGCAACAACAACAACAACAACAAAAACAACAATAACATCATGAACAACAACAACAACAATAATAATAATAATAATAATAATAATAATAATAATGATAATAATAATAACAACAATAATATTAGGAATAAGAAGAACTATATAAAAACACTAATAATAATAATGATAATAAACAAAGATAATAATAGTAGCATTAATAATAATTATATCAATATCAATACTGATAACAATAATAATAATAATAATAATAATAATAATAATGATAATGATAATGATGATGATAATGATAAAAACAATAATACTTAGTAATACTTAAGATAATAATTCTTGAAATGATTATAATAAGGATACTACTACTACTACTACTAATAATAATAATAATAATAATAATAATTATAATGATGCTGACAATTTGGATTATAATAATAATGATGATTATAATAGTGAAAATGATAAAAGAATGGTAATGATAGTACTAATAACTATAATAATGATGATTTTAATAATAATGGTGATAACAAATGCAAAAGTAATAACAGAAGTGAAAATGAAAATAATGGTAAGAATGATTACGACATTGATGATAATGGTAATAATAATAATGAAATTAATAATGATAATGATAATAATGATAATGATGATAAAATAATAATAATAATAATAATAGTAATGATAATAATAATAACAATAATAAAAATAATAATGATATAATTTTAAAATAATAATAGCAACAATGATAGCAATGGCAATAGTAATAACAGTAATAATAATAATAATAATAATAATAATAATAATGAAATTATCATTATTATTAATGATAGCAATAAAGATATTAATCATACACATAAGGATAGGAATGATAATAATAATGATAATAATAAGATAATATATATGAAAATTATAACAATTATAATAACAATGTTGATGATAAGAATAATAGCAATAATACTGATACTAATATTAATACTAATAACATAATAATAGTAATAATAATAATAATATAATAATAAAATATTATTATCATTATTATCTTTATTATTTTAACAATAATGAAAATAACAAAATGGTAGTAATGATATAATACTAATAATTATAAAAATCATCATCATATAATGATTATGTGAGGGTGATGATGATGATGATGATGATGTTGATGATGATTATGATGATGGTGATAATGATAGCCATACTTTTATATAATAACAACAGTTATAAAGATACTAATGATAACAATCATAATAGTAATAGTGATTATTAAAATAATGGTAATCTTCAATTTACCCGATAATGATCATGATACTATTAAAATGATAATAATCATAATAACAATAACAATAGAAAAAAAATCATCAGCAGCATCGAAAAAAATAATACTAATGATAACGATAATGACATAAATGATAATGATAACGGTAATGAAATGTAATAATGCCCAATAATGATGATAATAACCATTATCATTATAGAAAATAATATTGGAAAAATAATAATAATATAAATAATAATAATAATGACATTAATGATAATGACAATAATGATAATAAAGATAATAATAATAATAATAATAATAATAAATAAGAATAAGAATAAGAACAAGAATATTAATAATGTAATATTTAATCGTTAATAATAATAATAATAATAATAATAATAAAATTTGATGATAATAATAATAATAATAATAATAATAAAAATGAAAATAACAATAATAATAATAATAATGATAATAATAATAAAAAAGATAATAATATCTATCCTGAATACCAAAACACTCTTCCGTGCTGATACAAGGGAAAGAAAAACCCACAATGCAAAAACTAGATTTTTTTAAAGTGAGACTACAGTTTCGAAATCCACCTGGATTCCATCTTCAGTCCTGAAGATGGAATCCTGGTGTATTTCTAAACTGTAGTCTCACTTTCAATAAATCTAGATTTTGTATTGTGGGGTTGTCTTCCAATATAAATTTCCTAATTTTAATGAATTTATGTGTATAAATATCAGCACAAACTATAGCAGTTCATATCATAATAACAGTAACTATTAGAAATTTTGCATGTTTAAAACGCAGAATGAGTTTTTGGGGTTACATTTTTCGATCCGAGAAAAAATAGCATTGAAAAATGAAAGAAAAGGACAGGGAAATGATATGAAGGTTATGTGACTTCAGTTGTGGAAACAAGCTTCTGAGTTCAAGATTGATTTTTTTCTTCTTTCCCTCTTGCTTTTTTTGCCCATAACAAAGCGTAAAGCTGTGTGTACAGACTCAATGACACGTAGCAGATGTAGATATAACGAGCCTCACCACTAACGACCTAAACAATTGAGGTGTTTATAATCTCTACCTGCATTCACCCTTTTAAAACCTTAAAGGGCAAGATTCGGCTAAATGAGGAATGCCTTCGAGCTGCAAAATACAGTCCATACAGTTTGCTGTACATTTCAACTCTCCTCAGAGTTGCAGTATGGCACTGAAAGGCTCACAAAATCCCAGCAGATGGTAAAATTTGGGGTTCGCAGCTCTTCATATTATATATTATATATATATATAATAAAATATAAAATATATATAATATATATTATTGTATGTATATATGTTATATACATGTATGTATTAAACATCTCTCTCTCTCTCTCTCTCTCCCCTCTCTCTCTCTCTCTCTTCCTCTATATATATATATATATATATATATATATATATTATATAATATATATATATAACGTTTTTTTTGTATATTTACGTTTATATATATATATACGCATATATGTATATATACGTATATATGTATATATATGTATATATATGTATGTATAAAAATATTATATATATATATATATATATTATATATATATATATGTATATATATATATATATGTGTGTGTGTGGGGTGTGTGTGTGTGGGGTGTGTGTGTGTGTGTGTGTGTTGGTGTGTGTGTGTGTGTTCGTATGTGTGTGTGTATATGTGTATATGTGTATATATGTATATATATGCAACCCAAAAATATTATAAAATGTGTATGTATATATATATATATAATATATATATATTTATATATATATATATATATATATATATATATATATATATAACTATTAAGATCGATGCTACAGATATGTAGGGGAAAAAATTGTAAGCCAGTTCCCAGGTATATTTAATCATAGCAAGTACTTGGACTGGTCATTAAACATAGATTTTATTCAGTACTGGATTTTTGCCTTAAACCTTCTGTTTCAAATTATTATGTAATGGAAGAAGATATGTATGCTGTGTGAACGAAACTCATAATGGCGACGTAACTATAACTTCCACGATTTATCTAGCGAATATTATCAAGCCTGGTGTTGTCGAGTTTGGAAAAAGATGTGAAAATCTTTCATATTCCATAAACTGATTAAAGGGCCTCATTTCATAGTAAATGTACTTCACTCTCTCCGACGTTTGGGAAATAATGAAAAAGCACGCAGTGGGGTTTTGTACACGATGCCACCTGCAGATTTTTTTCTCTCTGTGTACACTTCATTGACTTCTCTTAGATTTTTCTTTCATCGAGTGTTTTTTTTCTCTCTTTATCGTAGTTTATTTTCCATTCCTCTTTTCTCAATTTTCCCCCTTTGTATCATCATATTTTAGTGGTTACTTTAAGGCTTATTTATTTATTTATTTATTAAAGCTTGACCGTATGTATATATCTGTATATAACTGTAAAATTTTGGTAGTTGCTATGGAAACGCTCACTGGCCAAGCAAAAAGGGAAATTTTCCAGGGCATTTAACGTGGGGGCATCGACTGACCTTTACAAACATTATTTTTCGATTTCCAATATTCGTGATGGTTATCATTATGTTATTTTTTTTTTATTACATTTTTATCATATTTTTTTTAATATTATTATCCTCCCGCTGGCCATCCTGGCGCGAAAAAGGGAGCAACTATGAGTGTAGAGCAAATGGTCGCTGTAACTTTTGGCTCCAACACGCCCCTTTGCCCTACATGCATAGCTGCTCCCTTTTTCCCGCCAGACTAGCAAACGGTGATAATGAAAATAAGAGCAAAGATATCATGATAATCAAAAAAATAAATAAATCCTTTATCCAGCTGGATGGGTTGTGGGAGTTTCGACAATTCACCATAATAGCGTAATCATACCACTTTTACCTGCATTCAGTGGATTAACAGTACTTCAGGTTATGTTCTAGGGGAGGCTGGCCTTCTAAACCCTCTGTCATATGAGAGATGACAGCGACTCATACCCTGGCCTCAGGAGTCGTTGAAGTCGGCAATAATCTCATTAGTATCAGCTGCAGTTCTTTCCTATAGTGATCCTTTTTTTTCTTATGCCATAACTGTATGAAGTGAAGCACTATTTTCCTGTGTGACCGGACCCGATTTTGCGGTAACACCGCAATTCTCACTTGAACTTGGATCCTTTTGTGGGGTAGCTATTTTGGGTATCTGTACCCTCAGTTTGCGATCTTGCTTAACTTTGTTTTCTTTTTCCCAGGGTGCAACACTATACACGAAAAATAGTCGAAAATTCCGTGAAATACGATGAAAGCGATCGAAAACTTTAACTCGGCGTGCGGCAGCAGCAGGTGGGAGTATGGGGGCAGTGTGGAGATGGGTTCTACAAGTGACGGCTGGGGAATCGCAGACTGCGGAGCTCTCAGCGAGTTGTGGGCTGTCCTCCATGTAATGCACATACGTTGCAGGTATAGCCTGAAATTTCCCGATCACCATTATGCGGTTCACAATTCCCTCTGATGTCAGTGCCGTATGACCGTTGCACGGGGAGGATTTTAATGCATGAGTACATGATGTTACAACGAGATGCTCTCTTGTCCCTACTGTCCATACCCACTGGGCTATGTGGGATCTGAATTATCTCTTGAAATATCTAGAGGATTTTACTAAAAAACTTTAGGGCCTTAAACGAAGTATAGTCATGGGAAAAACTAGGCTGATGACAAAAAACAGAGCGTCAGCTTTGTATATCCCTGTAGAAGCCGGTGAGAAGCTCTCTTGATGAGCGAGTCTCTGACTCTAGTGGAAATGAATAACGAGACTAGCCAAAAAAATTATATTGGCCCTAAATAAGTCCATATTAATATCATTAGATAACATACATATATTCCTTACAATAACATGTCCCCTTACACATATTTCTCCTGAGTTTGGGGGGTCATTGGGTAGCCGTTTTTTGTATTTATTTGGGAATACTTACACACCACAGTTAGGACTGCCGATACTACCATGGCATCACACTGCTCAATCCAAGACCATTTACTAAGCACCAAGACCAGAGCAATCTGGATTTATTCATAGTAAGTCCACAAGAGCTTGTATCCTTGGGCTTCAAATTTTTTGTAAAACGCCGTCATGAGTTTGATCCTGGGCTTTCTCGGAACTACATTGATCTCAAAAGGTATTTGACTCGTTTCATCACGAATCCCTCTGGGAGATTCTAATTTAGGGGAATACCAACAATGATTATTAGATTAATATCAAGTCTGGTATACTGGTACTGAAAAAGCTGTAAAGTATGTTGGTGGCTTGTCGAATTTCTCCTCCCCCCAGCATATCATTTATTTGGTGCGTTGCACCAAAATAAATGGATATAAAAGGTGGCAGAGGTGGCGTGCACCCGGATTGACCCCCGGGAGGCTTAACCTCAGGCGAACTTTCCGGGGTGGGCGCTTGGACTCCGGTACTTGCGGCAAGATGACGGTTTATCACTGCTAGCGAGGGAACTGGAGGGACTGGAAGTTTGGGGTAGTTGCCCCTTCGGAGGTGAAAGACCTGTAGTGGCACGATCAAGTGGGTGGGTACACCTACTCTGGTTGGGCCGCAGTGATGGTCACCACCTCCAGAGTGTAGCCATACCCATCTCCAGCTGACTTCAGCCCTCGTTAGTGGAGGTTTACACCGTTTGATAGGTGTATTATGGCATTGGACTGAAGCATGCCTTTAGCTTCATATCTCTTATTACTGTATACGCTCCTACTGATGTTTGTAAACTCGACTTCAATGCAATGACCAAGCTGGCTATGAGATATCTGTCGGCCCCCACGCTTCGGACTAAGGGAGGAGGAGTGTGCCCGTGGTTCAAACCCTGACAGTCTCTGACCAATTCACAGAACTGTGGGAGCTCTTCAAGCATGCAATACTCAAATCAGCCCAGAGTCTATTGATACACATGAGGGGAAGGCAGAAATTTTATCACCCTTGAGATAATAGAGGCCAAATGAAGTGTGTCGCTTAGTTCGAACACTGCTGAGAAGGACAAGGACTAGTTCATCAGGATCTTGCTGAAGGCCAGTTCTTAGTCAACGACCTTTGCCCTGCCTACCAAGTCCTGAGAAAGCTGAACTCTAACCCTCCTCGCAGAGACGCGTCTGTCAAAAGATGGACAGATCATTTAATCATGTTGGATATTTTGACATTTGTACCGGAAACCCTTTCCCCGCATTAGCTTGGTCAACGGGGGCACAATACCTATCCAACCCATCATGTGGGAACCTTTACCCTAAGGGAGGTTAGGATGGTGATTTCCAACTGAAGAGTGGAAACTGCAGGCATATGTGATATCCCTGCTAAACTTCTAAAGGTGGGGTAAACTATGGAGGGGCCTGCAACGTCCTGACTCCCCATCTGGCGTTGTACCTTTCCCCTGACCTGCTGGGGGGCGGGTCATCCCTTTTGGGAAGGGGGAAAAGGGGGATCTTTGGGGATTGTGCAACTAAGTGGATTACACTGTCAGTATACCGGCAAAGTTTTCGCCCCCTTCTTCTGAAATGGATTGAAACCCCCTACTGAGCTCAGAAACGGGCGTCTGGGTTTACTCCCGGGAAGTCCACAATAAGAATATAACGCTTCAAATAATTGTGGAAAAGCCCTTGTGATTTGGGGCGTGGGGTTTCTTGCAACCCACACGACCCAAGGTGTTTGACTTGGTGCATGGAATCGCTATGGGAGTCCTGGACTCGGGGAATTCTGACACATTTTTGGGCCCAATAACAAGCCCTTATCTGGAGAAAATGCGTAAAGTTGGTGGGGGGTCTGTCAAATTGTTCCCCGTTAATTAGGGGGGAGGCAAGGGTGTGTTTTGCACCAATACTTTTCAACACCTGTATGGGCTGGTAATGGGCAAACTACTACCAAAATCATTGGAGCAACAATGGGGAATATCAAGGTCTCAACCTTAACTTTTCCATTTATGTTGCTATCCGGTCCCTGGAGTCACTGGGGGGCAGCTCTTGTGCTCTAAATGAGGGGAAGCCCCTTTGGCCCAGAGGTCTCCTGACCAAGATTCAAAATTTTTGGGGGGGTGTTTGGGGGAAGCCTTTCATTATCCAGTTTCCATATCTCTGGGCTGTCAGACCGAAGTAAAACGGTTGGTTGCAACAGGAGCCTGAACTCAATAAACAAAAGCTTTTGGAGTGTCGGTACCTATGCGAAGACCAAGCACGTCTTAAACCCTTTAATACTCCCCTTTTGCTTAGGGAAAGCGAAACCGGGACGATCCAGTGTCTTTGAGTCCTTTTGATGCCTTTTGTAACAAGTCACTTCCCCGACAGGGAGTCAGTTGGCGGCCCATGTGTCCACCAATGGTTACACTTGAGAGGCAGGGACCTGTATTGCATAATCTGGGATTCCCCCAACTCAGGCTATAGGACCTAGCTCGTTTCCCTGTGGATGACCCCGCCCTTCGGTTTTTCTCTTTGCCCGACAACCCCGGGGCAGGGGGCATGTGGGACACCCAGGAGGTCATGGTTTGGGGAGCTCGGAGACCCCGCCGTAGGAATAAGGGGTGGGCCGGGGGATACCTGGAGACCCCCCCACGAGGGACCCTTTTATTGGAAACTAGTGGATATGGGCCTGCGCCCCCGTCGGTGTTAGCCCCTTGATGATGGATGATGATACGGGATTGAAAGGGGTTTTAAAATTGTTGGTGGGTTGTTGAACTTTTTTCTTTTAATTCTGGGGTGATTGATTTTATTTTATTTTTTAAAATTAAACTGCCACGTCAACGTAAGGTCATTAGCGGTGAAAGCCTGTTTTAAAAAAACATTAAAATATTTAAAAAATTTAAAAAAAATCTAAATATTAAAAAATCAAAACATAAAATTATGCTCTAAAGGGATTAAATTTTTGCATAAACATTATACATGTTAAATTTTTTTGAAAAAATGTCTCTCTAAGGAAACTAATAAGCCCTCTATATCACAAACCTCCCCCAATACATTTTTCAGTGTATATGGGGGGGAAAAGTATATCGTCTTGGTCTAGAAGTTGCACATCTTTCCACTACATTGCGACCGTTAATGGCTTTGGGATCCTCACAAAGTGATTTTAGCCCCAAATTTGCCCATGGGCAGTCTTGGTGCCAGATTTTAGTCTTGTTAAGCAACCCCCACTTTTCGATTGGGTGGATGCTAGTCACCCCTCCCAAAGGTCATCTCTAACTCCGCAGTTTGTTTCTGGGGTATCCCCTCCTTTGTTCCTTCCATTTATCCGAAACAACCCATGGGGTTTTCAAGTCGCTGTGGGGGAGAGAAAACGAGATCACAAGGTGAGCAGCAGCTGCCAGGGCCCTTCTGATCATTTGCTCATTCCCACTGATACCAACATGCATGGCCCCAAACCAGATTTTCATTTACATCAGTACAACAATCTTGAATCTCCCTTACTACGGGATGGATGAGTTTAAGCTTTTGATTGCTTGAAAGGCCCCACGAAACGGATATACAAAATAGAATGGTTCTACGATCTCTAGTCACTTAACTGCTGCAAGGAGGCTTTAAACTTGCGGGAAATTTTCGAGGCTGCTAGAGAAAACTGTCAATGGGGTTTTTCCTTGTGCCACGCTGCAAAGCCCACACCATTTTCAGACTTAGAACCACTTTTATTGCTCTGATCCTTGGTACTTAGAAATTTGAAGTAATCTTTTCTTCTGACTTCTCTTCGATCTCCCCCCCCCCAAATTTTTCCGACCAATCCGCTCGACTTGTTTAGCCCAAAGGGGGGAAATTTGGGGGAATTCCCAACAGCCGAACCCTTGGTGAGATTTAAAATTAAATCTTCCCCAAGGGGTTGAAACAATCTGAATGTAGGCCCCGGAACCCTTTGAAATCTCGTGTAGAAATCAGGTTCTTAGTCCCGGTGTAAGATAAGGGGGTTCCTTCTCTCGCATACGGGGACTCCCAGGTGAAGCCCTGAAACCCCCAGAAAGATTTGAGACTTCATTGTAAAACTAGCCCAAACACGGGAGAACAGTGGGAGTTGTAGATGACTAAGCCTCACATCCATAATAAAGCTTACTACGAAAAAACGTCAAAAAGCCGCAAAGCTTTGTGCGGTCTGACCCCACATAATGTAAAAGAACCCGCAGATCAAAGCACTTTTTCCCCTTCACTTTTAATTTTTTGATGTGAGCCCCCATTAAGCCTTGAGTCAAAAAATTACCCCAATACTTCATTTCTTGGAAATTGCAGTGGGTTTGCTCCTAATAGAAAAGGATGGAATTTTTCTCTTTTTTGAAATTATAGCCATGGTCTTATTTGGGGGAAAATTTAACCCATGATATGTTGCCCACTGTACAGCCTGATATATTGCGCCTGCATGTGCCCCTTGCCATCCTTAAGTTTCCCCTGAGCATCGTGTAAATCCCCAAAACAGATTACTTAAAAAGCACCTGGAACAACCTTTATAATTTCTTTATACAATGGCAAACGGGTCCATTTAAAACACCCCCTTTTGTAGTATCCCTTCCAGCGATCCCCGGGGGTTGGGAAAACGTTTGCACCCAAACTTAAACTTCCTTTTTTCAAGAAGTTTTGTATGAAGGAGGAAAATGCCCCCTCTTAAATAAATGTCATACGTTTAAAGAGTACCTGCCTTTTTCTAGGTCAAAGAAGACTGCTAACAAATGTGTTTTGCTGTGTAAAGGGAATTCTGTAAAGCAATTTAAATCCTTCAAGTGCATCTGTCATCGTCTAAATCTTCTAAATATAGCAGCCCATGTCAACCTGAAATTTCCATTTTCTCCATCAGTTCCATATGGGGAGACAACTGTCTCCATTATGTCCGTCTGGCCTCTTTAACTCACCGGGCCCCTTGGCTCGGGTCTTTTTTAAATGGAAAAAGGGTTTACATTGCTGGGGCTCATTTCAATCCCTTAAGCAGCTTTTCGAGCTCTGACAGCTTTTGCATTCATCAGACCACCAGGGTAAAAAGTCGAGGGGAATGTCCCTCTTTTGGGAAATGGATGCTTCTGCTGCGGGTGAATTTTCGTGATGTGAAGTGTTTAACAGCATTTAACACACTGGAAATCATTCCAGATCCTTAAAATATGCAGTTATCAAAAAAGATTCCATCCGCATTTCAAGTGCTATCTCTGCCTCCTTTGCTGGAATACCATTCATCCTGAAAAAGTATTGGAAAGTGTGTTTCCATGAAGTTTTCCATAACCTCCAAAGTGAATTCTTGTGAATCGGTGAGCCAAACTGACAGGTCTATATTGGGAATGTCCCTTTAAATTTTGGGAAATGTGGGGGAGTGTCACTATTCAGTAAAACTGCTCTACTCTTAAAAAAAGGCTCCAAGGCCCTTCCTTGAGGGTTTAAAAAGTGTCTCCCCAAGGGGATGCCGACCACGACATCTCCAAAATAAAATTAGAAATGGATGTGGAAAAGCCCATACACTTCCAACATCTATGTTGAATTATTTTTAAAGGGAAGGAGATAATGCAACATGTAAGACACATCAAGCCTATTTTTCACAGCCTTCACCGGCAATTTGTTTCAGGGGGATGCCTGGAAGGGGGTAAACCTGACTACCATAAAGCTACTCCCCCATGAGGCCCATTTTGAAAAATCCCCTAAAGGGCTTGAATTTTTAATCCCCTCAGGGGAAAAAGGTGATTTTCCCTGGTCAAAACTCTGGGAAACTAACAAACGGGTTTCATGAACGTCAGATGTTTCAGGTTCCCCTTTTGCATGAATTCCCTGACAGTTCCATTGGATTAGGGGATCCAGTTCCCAAACTACCCCTTTATAAGGTGTTTGGGAGCACCGTGGTCAAAGTTTTCCCCCCATCTTTAAGCTTCCCTTTTCCCGGATCTTGGGGGAATCTTTTGAGGGGTTGTTTACCCCCGGAATATTTCCACACGCTTTTCCTTTTGCAGGGTGAGGATTTCTTTTCCTGGGCAAAGGACGACCTAGCCTTTGCTTTTAGGGGGTTCTCATAGCAGCGGAGGGCCCCCCGGAAGTGGTGGCAGCTGGGGCTGTCACCGTTGAGGGGCCCCTGGAGCCCCCCTGAGGGTCCAAAAACCCCACTCTGAAATGGTCTTTTGACCGGCTCAGGTTCCTTTGCCTGGGGAAAGGGCATACCTGAGCCTTTGCTAGGGGGGTTCTGCCTAGCACGGAGGCCCCCTTTTTGGGATGTGGTGGCAGCCGGGCTTCCCGTTTATGCCCTGGAGCCTTACCTGATGGCTCTAAGGACCCTTTCTTTGGGAAGAAAATTCCCAAAAGACCCTCACCCCACTCCATTTCTGGGGGAATTTACCCGAGGCAGTTTCAGCAAAAGGGGTGAGGGTTTAAAAAATGGCAAGTTTGGGGCGTAAAAAGCACCAGAGGGGAAGGGGTTGGTGGGGAAAGGGATGGGTTAAACCGAAGAAAAGGTTTACCTGGGGTGCAAAAGCACACGGGCACATCGCTTTGCCTCGGAAAAATAACTTTCTCCTTTCTCCTTATTACCCAATACTTTTTTTAAATTTGTACCTTTTACATTGCTTTGAAGAAATTTATACTTCTTTGCAGGGGTAACAGCAATTGACTTGGAAGTTGTCATCTTCTTGATACCTTTGTACCACCTTTACACAACTCCTGGTTTCCTTTTCCCTTAAAAAAGGCAAGAGTTGGGTCCATGCCCATATCCCCGGCAGGGGAAGCCCGCATGGGTTGGGCACATATGGCTTAACCTTGAAAATTGGGACCATGCCCAAATAACCCATTTGGGGGGGTAACATGTTTAAAAATTAAAGGAGGCTGGTTCGACTGTTCCCAAACCCTCAAAATTTCTTCTTAAAAAATTTTACTGCCACTACTCAAAAATTTTTTAGTTTCCCCAACAGTTTCTCTTTAGAATACCCATCAGGTCTCGGGAAAAAACAATTCCCTTCCTGATGAGATTTTGTGAGGAGAACATGAAAATTAAGCCCCAGGGGTGTCACATATCGCAGCAGTTTTCACTCTCATCTGGGGGACAAAACTTTAAATATTAGGTTTCCATTCGTTGCCCAAACCCCAACTTTTTCCAATGTACATCAAAAAAATCAGACCCTGATTGAACACCCTCATGGTCTTACTACTAGGTACTTACTTTTGAAATCTCTCATATTTTCCCGGTAAAATTTTCCCTTTGTGGGTTGAGGGGGACTTTTCCCCTTCCTACCTGGTTTGGGAGCCCGGGAAACCCTTACAATTTCCCTTTTTGCCCCTTGGGAAACTGGGAAAGTTCCAAAATGACATTATGACTAGAGGGAATGGCGTGGGATTTTTTAGGCATCCAGGGGGAAAAGGGAATCTTTGAATTTGCAGTACTCATACAAAATTTGAAAACTTATTTCCTCACCCCCCCACCCCCATGGATCCAAAGAGGGGAACTAAGTTGGGGCTCAAAATTACCATCGCCACAGGGGGAATGAGGAAAAAATATACCCACCTTTACAGTACGATGGGAGTGTGGGGCCTTGCACTACTGACGAAAAGTGCCTGCTTGACCCTACCTATTTGACCCGCTATTGACTGGGTTGATCAAAAAACCCCTCTAAAACCCGAATATAGGGCCCAAAGGGGGTGCGTACTGAGGGGTGGGTGCCCATGCCCCCCATGACCTTGGGGCTCCCGGCCCTTTTATCTCTCCCCCATGGTGACCCCTCCCGTATGGGTACCCTCTGTCCCGGTCATGAGATCTTGGGACCCCCCCCAAGCCCCCCACACGCAAAGGGGCTTCCTTTAGGGGGGAAGGGAAGGGTGTTTTTCTTGCACCCTTCTTCCAACACTTGCGTGGGGCTGAAAAATGGGGAAAACTATATCTAAATCACTATAGCACAACACTAGGAAAATCAATCACGACCCTTTATTTGCATTTTTTTGCTAGTCAACAGTCCCTGTTCTCTGGGGGTGGGTTTTTTGATGCTTAGCGTGGACGAAGCCCTTGGGTTTAGAGGGCTCTTGGGCCAAGCCAAATCCGGGGTTTTGGGGGTCTGCTAGAAACTCTTCATCATACATGCTTGTTTTCAAGAATCAAATACTGAAGCTTTCATACATTTTAGTGCGTTCATGCCCCCGGGGGGCAGACCAGGATGACCTTTGGGAGAAAGACCAAGTTACTGTCTTCATTCCTTATATGAAATTTTGCTTTGGAAGTAATGCCAGACACTATTTTGTGCCATGAGTCGCATCTTGTGCCTTTTTTCAACATCCCTTTCCCCCAGGTCTTGGGGTCACCCCGAGGGGCCCTCGTGGTTTTAAGCGAAGGGGGAGCGGGCCATGCGCCCTGTCGGTTTACCCCTTAATGAAAGATATGATACTGGTATTGAAAGGACTGTAAATAGGGGGGTGGCTTTTT
>NC_051386.1:38028820-38036715 GCF_015228065.2 Penaeus monodon | reverse complement strand
CTTTAACCAGTTGGGTATTCCCCCCAAAAACTTGGGGCCTCATTTTTCCCCCAAAAGGGCAAAGTTTTCGCCCCTTTCTTCTAAATGGATCTGCAACCACCTACTGGGGCATAAAAAACTGGAGCAGTCTGGATTTACTCCTGGCAACCCAAATAGACGAATACTAACGCTTCGAGTAATTGTGGACGCCGTTGTGAGTTTGGTCGTGGGTTGCTTGCAACCTACATCGACCTCAAGAAGGTGTTTGACTTGGTGGCATTAGGAATCGCTATGGGAGATCCTGAGACTCAGGGGAATTCTGACACAGATTATTGGCCTACTGAAAGTGCTGTAAAGTATGGTGGAGGTCTGTCAAACTTCTTCCCTGTTAATTCAGGGGTGAGGCAAGGCTGTGTTCTTGCACAAATACTTTTCAACACCTGTATGGACTGGATATGGGCAGAGCTACTACCCAAAGTCAGTATGGAGCAACAATGGTATATCAAGGTCTCAGACCTTAACTTTGCCATTGATGTTGCTATCCTGAGTCCCTGGAGTCACTGGTGGCAGCTCTTGATGCATTTAGCAATGAGGGGAAGCCCTTAGGCCCAGAGGTCTCCTGGACCAAGATTCAGAATTTTGGGGGCCTGTTAGGGGAAGCCATTCAGTTGATCCATGTTTCCATATCTCTGGGCTGTCAGACCAAGAAGTCAATAGACGGATTGGTCTGGCAACAGGAGCCATGAACTCAATCAACAAAAGCATTTGGAGATGTCGGTACCTATGCAGAAGGACCAAGCTACATGTCTTCAAGGCCTTAATACTGCCAGTTTTGCTCTATGGAAGCGAAACCTGGACGCTATCCAGTGTCTTGGAGTCTCATTTTGATGCCTTTTGTAACAAGTCACTTCACCGGATCATGGGGTACAGTTGGCAGGACCACATGTGTCCAACCAATGGTTACACTGTGAGACTGGCATGGGACCTGCTACTTGCATAATCTGGGATTGCCAACTCAGGCTATATGGGCACCTAGCTCGTTTCCCTGTGGATGACCCTGCCCATCAGGTTGTCTCTTTGCCAGACAACCCTGAGTGCAGGAGGCATGTGGGACGACCCAGGAGGTCATGGCTTGGGCAGCTCGACGAGACCTGCCGTGAGGAATTAGAGATGGGCCGAGGGCATACCTGGAGACCCGCCACGAGGGACCCTTGTAGTTGGAAGCGAAGGGTGGATGTGGCCATGCGCCCCCGTCGGTGTTAGCCCCTTGATGATGATGATGATACTGGTATTGAAGGGCTGTAAAGTGTGTTGGTGGCTTGTTGAACTTCTTTCTTGTTAATTCTGGAGTGATTGATTTGATTTGATTATTTAAAATTATCTGCCACGTCAACAGCTAAGGTCATTAGCGGTGAATGCCTTGTTAAATAGAAACATTAAAATATTTAAAACTTTAAAAATCTACCAATAAATATATTAAAAGTCAAAGCATAAATATTATGCTCTAAGTGTATTAAATTGTTGCATAAACATTATACATGATTAAATTTTATTGAAAATATTAGTCTCTCTAAGGAAACTAATAAGACCCTCTATATCACAATCCTCCCCCAATACATTTTTCAGTGTATATGGGGGAGACAAGTATATACGTCTTTGGTCTGAGAATGTTGCACATCTTTCCACTACATGTGCGACCGTTAATGGCTCTTGGCATCCCTCACAAAGTGACTTTTAGCCATCATTTGCCCATGAGTCAGTCTTGTGTGCCAGATTCTTAGTCTTGTTAATGCAACCTCCACTTTTCGATTGGGATGGATGCTAGTCACCCCTGCCAAGGTTATCTCTAATCTCTCGCAGTTTGTTTCTGGAGGTATGCCTCCATTGTTCCTTCCATTTATCACGAAGACAACTCCTGATGCTGGGTTTCAAGTCGCTGTGTGGGAGAGGAAAACGAGCATCACAAGGCTGAGCGGCAGCTGCCATGGCCTTCTGGTCAGTTTGCTCATTCCCACTGATACCAACATGCACTGGCACCCAACACAGAGTTATCTTTTTACATGTTGACATCAGTACAAGCCAATCTTGAATCTCCCTTACTACTGGATGTGATGAGTTTAAGCTCTTGATTGCTTGCAAGGCACCACGAGAATCGGAATATATCACAATAGAATGGTTCGTACGATCTCTAGTCATCTTAACTGCTGCAAGGATGGCATGTAACTCTGCAGTGAATATCGAGGCTGCTAGAGAAAGATTGCCACATGCAGTCTTCCTTGTGCTCACTGCTGCAAAGCCCACACCATTTTCAGACTTAGAACCATCTGTATATATTGCATCTGATCCTTGGTACTTAGAAATATGCTGAAGAAACCTCTCTCTGACTTCTGCTTCGGATCTCTCCCCTTTCCCAATTCCGACCAATCCGCTCAACTTGATTAGTCCAAGGGGGAATTGGGAATTCCAACAGCCAGAACTTGGTGGACTAAATTAAGATTTCCCAAGTTTCATTCTCCTACCATAGGATCGGCTATCCTCAAGGGTTGAAACCAATCTGATGTAGGAATCCGGAATCTTTGTAATCTCGTGTAGTAATCAGTTCATGTAGTCCCGGTGTAATATGAGGTGGTTCTCTTCTCTCCAGCATACAGGGACTCCACAGGTGAAGACCTGAAAGCCCCAGTACAGATTCTGGAGCTTCATTGTGAACTGGTCCACATCTGGAGAACAGTGGGAGTTGAGATGACTAAGCCTCACATCATAATCAAGCTTACTACGAATAAACGCTCAGTAAAGCCGCAGAACGTTGTGCGTCTGCACCCACAATAGATGTGAAAGAACCCGCAAATACTAAGCACTTTGTAGCTTCACTTTTAACTGTTTGATGTGAGGCACCCATGTAAGCCTTGAGTCAAAATTATCCCAAGTACTTCACTCTTGGACAATTGCAGTGGTTTGCTCCTAAATAGAGGAAAGGATGATTTTTCTCGTTTGTGGAATGTATAGCCATGGTCTTACTTGGGGAAAATTTGAAGCCTGATATGTTGCCCACTGTACAGCCTGATATATTGCAGCCTGCATGTATCCTTGCACATCCTGTAAGCTTCCTCCTGAGCAGTACAGTGTAAAGTCTCCACATACAGATTACTTAGAACAGCACCTGGAACAACCTTTATATGTCATTTTATAGCATGGCAACAGGTCACACTTAAGACACTCCTTGTGGGATCCCTTCCAGCTGATCCTCCGGTAGAGAAACTGTTTTGCACCCGAACTCTAAACTTCCTGTTAGCAAGGAGCTTTGTATGAAGTGTAGGTAATGCTCCTCTTAAATCAATGTCACAGCTTCAAGAGTCTAGCCAGCCTTTTCTAGGTCAAAGAGAATGTGATGTCGCTGTGTGAAGGAATTCTGTAAGCATTTCAATCCTTACAAGTGCATCTGTCATCGATCTCAATCTTCTAACTATAGCAGCCTGTCAACCTGAAATTTACATTTTCCCATCACTTGCAATGCAGCTTCCATATGAGGAGACATACTGCCCTCCCTTATGTCCGTCTGCCTCCTTAGCACTCACCTGGCCTTGGCTCGGGTCTTTTTGTTAATGGAAAAAGGTTACTTGCTGGGCGTCATTTCAACTGCCTTAATGCAGCTTTTCGAGCTCTGACAGCTTGTTGACATTCATCAGACCACCATGGTACCAAAGGTCGACGGTAATGTCCGCTACTTTTGGAATGGATGCTTCTGCTGAAGTGAATTCGTGATGTGAAGTGATTAACAGCATCTTGAACACACTAGAAATCATTCACAGTATCCTTGAAATACTGCAGTTGATCTAAAAGATTCCACTCCGCATGTTCAAGTCGCTATCTCTGCCTCCATTGACTGGAACTACCATTCACCTCCTGCAAAAGTATTGGAAAGTGTCGCTTCCATGTAAGTCTTCCATGACCTGCCAAGTGAAATTCATCTGTGAATCAGGTGAGGCAACTGACAGGTCTATATTGGAGAATGTCCCATTTTGGGAATTTGGAATTTGTGGGAGTGTCACTATTCAGTAAACTGCATCTACTCTTAAGAAAGACTCCAAGGCCTTCCTTGAGGGTTGCACAAAGTGTCTCCCAGAGGTGATGCGACCACTGACATCTCCCAAGAGTAGAAATTAGAATGGATGTGGCAACTGCCAAGTACATCTTCCAAATCATCTATGTTGAGATTATGGAAGGAAGGTAGATAGATGCAACAGTGTAAGGACGCATCAGCCTATTCTCACAGCCTTCACCGGCAATGTTGTCTGCAGGTGGATGGCCTGGAAGGAATATCCTGACATACCAGTAATGCTACTCCTCCATGAGGCCCATTATGAAAAGTCCCATAATGGCTTGAATTTTGAATCCTCTCAGGGAAATAGGATATTTTCCCTGGTCATAATCTCTGGTAACATACACAAACTGGGTTACATGAAGCTGTCAGATGTTGCAGTTGTTCCCATTTTGCATGAATTCCATGACAGTTCCATTGGATTAGGGTATCCAGTTCTTCAAACTACCTCTTCATAAGGTGTCTGGCAGCATCTGTGGTCAATGTTTGCCCCACTCTTTAGGCTGTCCCTTTCTAGGATCTTGGGAGAATCTTTTGAGGGGTTGTTTACCCATGGAACTAGTTTCCACACGCTTCCTTTTGACAGGCTGAGGATTTCTTTGCCTGGGCAAGGACTGACCTGAGCCTTTGCTTCAGGGCATTCTGCATAGCAGTGGAGGCCCCTGTGATGTGGGTGCAGCTGGAGCTGTCACCCGTTGAGGCCTCTGGAGCCCTACCTGATGGCTCCAAAGACCCCACTCTGAAATGAGTCTTTTGACCAGGCTCAGGATTCCTTTGCCTGGGCAAGGGGCATACCTGAGCCTTTGCTTCAGGGGCATTCTGCCTAGCAGCAGAGGCCCCTGTGTATGTGGTGGCAGCCGGAGCTGTCACCGTTGATGCCTCTGGAGCCTTACCTGATGGCTCTAAAGACCTTACTTTGGGAGGAAGAGTCTCCTCAATAGACCCCTCACTCCTACTCCATTTCTGGTGGAATTCACCAGAGGCAGTTTCAGCAATTGGGGACTGAGGTTTAAAGGAAGTGGCAGAGTGTGTGGTGTAAGAAGCACCAGAGGGCAAGGGTTGGTGGGAAGGATGGGTTACAACCGAAGCAAAGGATTTACCTGGCTGTGCAAACAGCACACGGGCACATCGCTTTGCCTCTGGAAATCTAACTTTCTCCTTGCTCCTTATTACCAATACTTTTTTTTTTCAAATTTGTACCTTTTACATTGCTTTGAAGAAGCTTTATGAGCTTCTTTGCAGGGGTAACAGCATATTGGACTTGGAGAGTTGTCATCTTCTTGATGACCTGTTGTACCACACTTTACACATACTCCTGGTTATCCATTTTCCTTAAAACGGCAAGAGTTGGCTCCATGCCCATATCCCTGGCAGTGGAACACCGCATAGGGTTGGGCACATATGGCTTAACCTTGAATTGGTACCATGCCAACTTAACCAATTCTGGGAGGACTAACATGTTAAAAGTTAGAAGGAGATCTGGTGTCGACTGTTCCAAACCATCAACTTTCTTCTTAAAACGTTTTACTGCCACTACATTAAAATTCTTTAGTTCTTCTAACAGTTTCTCTTCAGAATACCTCATCAGGTCTCGGGAAAAGACAATTCCCTTACACTGATTGAGGGTTTTGTGAGGAGAACATGAAACTTAAGCCCCAGGGATGTCACATATCGCACGCAGATTGTCACTCTCGTCTGGTGACAAAACTTCAACTATTAGGCTACCATCTCGTTGACATACCTCAACTATTTTCCAATGTACTTCAAAAATATCAAGATCCATGATTGATACACCATCAATGGTCTTCACTACTAGGTACTTACTATATGAAATACTCTCATATTTACCAGGTAAGATTTCCTTAGTGGATTGAGGAGGACTTTTCCCCTTCTTATCTGGTTTGGGAGCCCGGGAACCGTTACAATTCCCATTCTTGCCCTTTGGAAGCTGGGAAAGTTCCAAAGTGACATGTGATGATCCAGAGGGAATGGTCGTGGGATTGTTTAGGTCATCAAGGAGAGAGCTAGATCTTTGTAAATTTGCAGTACTCATACAAATTAGAATTCTTCATTTCCTCACCCCCCCCCCCCCCCCACCATGGAGTCCAACGAGGGGAAGCTATAGTTGGGGCTCAAAATCTACCATCAGCCACAGGGGTAATGAGGAAATATATACAGCCACCTTTACAGTACTGATGGCAGTCGTGGGACCTATGCACTACCGACTGAACAGTGCCTGCTTGACCCTAGCCATATTTGACCTGCTGATTGACTGGGCCTTGATCAAGACACCCGTTTAACCAGAATAAAGGACCAAAGGGGTGTGTCGCTAGCTGCAGGGCGCAGCGTGCAGCATCGCTCGGCCTCCAGTGACTCCTGTCTCCTGGTAATACAGGATGCCATGCACGGCAAACACACATGGAAGTTCTCCCTGGTCCAAGATGGAATGAACCAGGGGTGGGTGCACCATCCCCTCTCATGACCTTGGTGCTCCAGGGCGCCATTTTATCTCATCCCTCACTGGTGACACCCTCCAGTATGGGTAGCCCTCTGATCCGGCCTGTCATCAGATCATTGGACCTCAAGCCCCCCCACCACTGCATAGTGGCTTCCTTTAGGGGGATTCTGGAGTGAGGTAAGGTCTGTGTTCTTGCAACCGTTACTTCTCACACTTGCGTGGACTGATATGGGTAAAGCTACTATCTAAACTCATATGCACAAAACTAGTAATATCAGATCACAGATCTGACTTTGCTATTCTTTGCTAGTCAGCGTCCCTGTAATCTCTGGTGATGGCTCTTGATGCATTGAGCAGTGAGGCGAAGCCTTGGCTTTAGAGGTCTCTTGGACCAAGACCAAGATCCGGGATATTAGGGTCTGCTAGGAGAACATCTTCAGTCGATACATGCTTGTTACAAGAACATCAAGTCACTGACAGCTTTACATACATTGGTATGCAGTCATGCCTCCGGCTGTCAGACCAGGATGTGACCTGGCAGAAAGACCAAGTTACGTGTCTTCATTTCCTTGATACTGCCAGTTTTGCTTTGTGAGTAATGCCTAGACACATTTTGTGCCATAGAGTCGCATCTTGATGCCTTTTGCAACAGTTCCTTCCATCCAGGTCATTGGGACTCACCACGAGGGACCCTCGTGGTTGAAGCGAAGGGTGATGCGGCATGCCCCCTGTCGGTGTTAGCCCTTGATGAAGATATGATACTGGTATTGAAGGGACTTAAATATGTTGGTGGCTTGTCGAACTTCTTTCTTGTTAATTCTGGAGTGAGATAAGGCTGTGTTCTTGCACCGTTACTTCTCACCCTTGTGTGGAGTGATAATGGGTAAAGCTACTATCTAAGTCACTATAGCACAACACTAGTATATCGAGATCACAGATCTTGACTTTGCGATTCTTGCTGAGTCCCTGTAGTCTCTGGTGGTGGCTCTTGATACATTCAGCAGTGAGGCGAAGCCCTTGGCTTTAGAGGTCTCTTGACTAAGTCCAAGATCCGGATTTTGGGGGTCTGCTAGGAGAACATCTTCAGTCGATACATGCTTGCTACAAGACATCAAGTCACCTGAGAGCTTTACATACGTTGGTAGTGCAGTCCATGAATCCGGCTGTCAGACCAGGATTGACCTGTCAGAAAAAAAAAGTTACGTGTTTCAATTCTTGATACTGCTAGTTTTCCTTGTGGAAGTAATGCTGGACACTATTTTTGTGCCTTAAGTCGCGTCTTCATGCCTTTTTGCACAGGCCCTTCCACCGGTCATTGGTACAGTTAGCTTAACCATTGCCCAACCGACTATTGCACCG
>NC_051386.1:38016320-38023820 GCF_015228065.2 Penaeus monodon | reverse complement strand
CGACTAAAGATGTTCTCCTAGCAGACCCCCAAATATCCCGGATCTTGGTCTTGGTCCAAGAGACCTCTAAAGCCAAGGGCTTCGCCTCACTGCTAAATTTGCATCAAGAGCCATCACCAAGATTACGGGGCTGCTTGACTAGAAAAGAATAGCAAGTCAAGATCTGTGATCTGATATTACCTATTTTTTGTGCTATAGTGAGTTTAGATGTAGCTTTACCCATTTTTCCATCCCCAAGTGTTGAAAGTAACGGTGCAAGAACACACCCTTCCCTCACTCCAGATCCCCCTAAAGGAAGCCACCTTGCAGTGGTGGGGGGCTTGAGGTCCCAATGATCTATGAGCCGGATCAGAGGGCTACCCATACTGGAGGGGTCACCATGAGGGATGAGAAAAAAGGGCGCCCTGGAGCCCCAAGGGTCATGAGAGGGGATGGTGCACCCACCCCTGGTTCATTCCATCTTGGACCAGGGAGAACTCTCCCTGTGTGTTTCCCGTGCATGGCATCCTGAAATTACCGGGAGACAGGAGTCCTGGAGGCCGGCGATGCTGCACGCTGCGCCCTGCAGCTAGCGACACACCCCTTTGGTCCTTTATTCTGGTTAAACGGGTGTCTTGTCAAGGCCCAGTCATCAGCAGGTCAATATGGCTGGGGTCAAGCGGGCACTGTTCAGTCGGTATGCATAGGTCCCACGACTGCCATCAGTACTGTAAAGGTGGCTGTATATATTTCCTCATTACCCTGTGGCTGAGGGTAGTTTTTTGAGCCCCAACTATAGCTTCCCCTCGTTGGACTCCTGTGGGGGGGGGGGGGGGTGAGGAAATGAAGAATTCTAATTTGTATGAGTACTAAAAATTTACAAAGATCTAGCTCTCTCCCTGATGACCTAAACAATCCCACGACCTTTCCCTCGGGATCATCACATGTCACTTTGGAATTTTCCCCACTTCCAAAGGGCAAGAAGGGGAATTGTACGGTTTCCCGGCTCCCAACCAGATAAGAAGGGGAAAAGTCCTCCTCATCCACTAAGGAAATCTACCGGGTAAATATGAGAGTATTTCATATAGTAAGTACCTAGTAGTGAAGACCATTGATGGTGTATCAATCATGGATCTTGATATTTTTGAAGTACATTGGAAAATAGTTGAGGTATGTCAACGAGATGGTAGCCTAATAGTTGAAGTTTTGTCACCAGACGAGAGTGACAATCTGCGTGCGATATGTGACATCCCTGGGGCTTAAGTTTCATGTTCTCCTCACAAAACCCTCAATCAGTGTAAGGGAATTGTCTTTTCCCGAGACCTGATGAGGTATTCTGAAGAGAAACTGTTAGAAGAACTAAAGAATTTTAATGTAGTGGCGTAAAACGTTTTAAGAAAAAAGTTGAGGGTTTTTGGAACAGTCGACACCAGATCTCCTTCTAACTTTTAACATGTTATCCTCCCAAATTGGTTAGTTGGCATGGTACCAATTCAAGGTTAAGCCATATGTGCCCAACCCTATGCGGTGCTTCCCTGCCAGGGATATGGGCATGGGCCAACTCTTGCCGTTTTAAGAAAATGGTAACCGGGATATGTGTAAAGTGTGGTACAACAGGTCATCAAGAAGATGACAACTCCCCAAAGTCCAATATGCTGTTACCCCTGCAAAGAGCTCATAAACTTCTTCAAAGCAATGTAAAAGGTACAAATTTGAAAAAAAAAAGTATTGGTAATAAGGAGCAAGGAGAAAGTTAGATTTCCAGAGGCAAAGCGATGTGCCCGTGTGCTGTTTGCACAGCCAGGTAAATCCTTTGCTTCGGTTGTAACCCATCTCCTTCCCACCAACCCTTGCCCTCTGGTGCTCTTACAGCACACACTCTGCCACTTCCTTTAAACCTCAGTCCCCAATTGCTGAACTGCCTCTGGTAAATTCCACCAGAAATGGAGTAGGAGTGAGGGGTCTATTGAGGAACTCTTCCTCCCAAAGTAAGGTCTTTAGAGCCATCAGGTAAGGCTCCAGAGGCATCAACGGTGACAGCTCCGGCTGCCACCACATACACAGGGCCTCTGCTGCTAGGCAGAATGCCCCTAAAAGCAAAGGCTCAGGTAGGGCCCCTTGCCCAGGCAAAGGAATCCTGAGCCTGGTCAAAAGACTCATTTCAGAGTGGGGCTTTGGAGCCATCAGGTAGGGCTCCAGAGGCCTCAACGGTGACAGCTCCAGCTGCCACCACTTCACAGGGCCTCCACGGCTATGCAGAATGCCCCTGAAGAAAAGGCTCAGGTCATCCTTTGCCCAGGCAAAGAATCCTCAGCCTGTCAAAGGAAGCGTGTGGAAACTATTTTCCATGGGTAAACAACCCCTCAAAAGATTCTCCAAGATCCTGGAAAGGGACAGCTTAAGATGTGGGGCAAACATTGCCCCACAGGTGCTACCAAACACCTTTATGAAGAGGTAGTTTGGAGAACTGGATACCCTAACCCAAATGGAACTGTCATGGAATTCATGCAAAATGGGAACAACTGCAAAATCTGACAGCTTCATGTAACCCATTTGTGTATGGGTTTTCCAGAGATTATGACCGGGAAATCATCCCATTTCCTGAGAGGATTCAAATTCAAGCCCATTATGGGGCTTTTCATAATGGCCTCATGGAGGAGTAGCATTACTGGGATGTCAGGATATTTCCCCTTTCCCGGCCATCCACCTGCAGACAACATTGCCGGTGAAAGGGTGTGAGAAAAGGCTTGATGCGTCCTTACACTGTTTTCATCTATCTACCTTCCTTCACATAATCTCACATAGATGATTTGGAAGATGTACTTGGGCAGTTGCCACATCCATTTCTATTTCTACTCTTGGAGATGTCAGTGGTCGGGATCACCTCTGGGAGACACTTTGTGCAACCCCCAAAGGGAAGGGCCTTGGAGTCCTTGTTCTTAAGAGTAGATGCAGTTTTTTCTGAAAAGTGACACTCCCACAATTTCCAATTCCAAAATGGGACATTCTCCAATATAGACCTGTCAGTTGGCTCACCTGATTCACGATGAATTTCACTTGGCAGGTCATGGAAGACTTACATGGAAGCGACCACTTTCCAATACTTTGCAGGAGGTGAATGGTATTCCAGTCAATGGAGGGCAGAGATAGCGACTTTTAACATGCGGAGTGGAATCTTTTTTGATCAACTGGGAGTATTTCAAGGATCTGTGAATGATTTCTAGTGTGTTCAAGATGCTGTTAATCACTTCACATCACGAATTCACCTTGCAGCAGAACATCCATTCCCAAAAGTAGCGGAAAATTACCGTCGACCTTTGGGACCATGGTGGGCTGATGAATGTCAAAGCTGTCAGAGCTCGAAAGCTGCATTAAGGCAGTTGAAAAGACGCCCCAGCAATGTAAACCCTTTTTCCATTACAAAAGACCCGAGCCAAGGCCGGTGAGTGCTAAAGGAGGCCCAAAGGACATAATGGAGACAGTATGTCTCCTCATATGAAGCTGCATTTGCAAGCTGATGGAGAAAATTTTAATTTTCAGTTGACATGGCTGCTATATGTTTAGAAGATTGAGATCGATGACAGATGCCTTGTAAGGATTGAAACTGCTTTACAGAATTCCTTCACACAGCGACATCACATCTTCTTTGACCTAGAAAGGCATGGCATACTCTTTAAGCTGTATGACATTGATTTAAGAGGAGCATTACCTACCTTCATACAAAGCTTCCTTGGGTAACAGGAAATTTAGAGTTCGGGTGCAAAACAGTTTCTCTAACCCGGAGGATCAGCTGGAAGGGATCCCACAAGGGAGTGTCTTAAGTGTGACCCTGTTTGCCATTGCTATAAATGACATTATAAGGTTGTTCCAGGTGCTGTCTAATGTATCTGTATGTGGGGTGACTTTACACTGTACTGCTCAGGAGGAAGCTTTCAGGGTGTGCAAGGATACATGCAGGCTGCAATATATCAGGCTGTACAGTGGGGAACATATCATGGCTTCAAATTTTTTCCCAGTAAGACCATGGCTATACATTTCCACAAACGAGAAAAATTCCATCCTTTCCTCTATTTAGGAGCAAACCCACTGCAAATTTTTCCAAGAAGTGAGTACTTGGGAAATTTTTGACTCAGGCTTACATGGGTGCCTCACATCAAACAGTTAAAAGTGAAGGCTACAAAGTGGGTTAGTATTTTGCGGGTTCTTTCACATCTATTGTGGGGTGCAGACCGCACAACGCTTCTGCGGCTTTACTGAGCGTTTATTCGTATAAGCTTGATTATGGATGTGAGGCTTATTTTATCTACAACTCCCACTGTTCTCCAGATGTTGGACCCTTCACAATGAAGCTCTCGAATCTGTACTGGGCTTTTCAGGTCTCACCTGTGGGGTCCCTTATGCTGAGAGAAGAGACCACCTCTATCATTACACCGGACTACATGAACCCGATTTACTACACGAGATTACAAGGATTCCGGATCTCCTACATTCAATTGGTTTTCACCCCCTTGAGGATAGCCGATCCTATGGTAGGAGAATGAGGAATCTTGGGAAGATCTTAATTTAAGTCTCACCAAGGTTCTGGCTTTGGGGAATTCCCAATTCCCCCCTTGGACTAATCAAATTGAGCTGGATTTGGTCGGAATTGGGAAAGGGGGGAGATCCGAAGCAGAAGTCAGAGAGAGGTTCTTCAGCTATTTCTAAGTACCAAAGGGTCAGATGCAATATATACAGATGGTTCTAAGTCTGAAAATGGTGTGGGCTTTGCAGCAGTGAGCACAAGGAAGACTGCATGTGGCAATCTTTCTCTAGCAGCCTCGATATTCACTGCAGAGTTACATGCCATCCTTGCAGCAGTTAAGATGACTAGAGATCGTACGAACCATTCTATTGTGATATATTCCGATTCTCGTGGGGCCTTGCAAGCAATCAGAGCTTAACTCATCACATCCAGTAGTAAGGAGGGTTCAAGATTGGCTTGTACTGATGTCACATGTAAAAAGATAACTCTGTGTTGGGTGCCAGTGCATGTTGGTATCAGTGGGAATGAGCAAACTGACCAGAAGGCCATGGCAGCTGCCGCTCAGCCTTGTGATGCTCGTTTTCCTCTCCCACACAGCGACTTAAACCCAGCATCAGGAGTTTTTCTTCGTGATAAATGGAAGGAACAATGGAGGCTACCCCCAGAAACAACTGCGAGAGATTAGAGATAACCTTGGCAGGGGGGACTAGCATCCATCCCAATCGAAAAGTGGAGGTTGCATTAACAAGACTAAGAATCTGGCACACAAGACTGACTCATTGGGAAATGATGGCTAAAAGTCACTTTGTGAGGGATGCCAAAAGCCATTAACGGTCGCACTGTAGTGAAAGATGTGCAACATTCTCAACCAAAGACGTATATACTTGTCTCCCCCATATACACTGAAAAATGTTATTGGGGGGGGATTGTGATATAGAGGGTCTTATTAGTTTCCTTAGAGAACTAATATTTTCAATAAAATTTAATCATGTATAATGTTTATGCAACAATTTAATACACTTAAGCAAATATTTATGCTTTGACTTTTAATATTTTATTGGGAGATTTTTAAGTTTTAAATATTTTAATGTTTCTATTTAAAAAGGGAATTCACCGCTAATGACCTTAGCTGTTGGGCGTGGCAGATAATTTAAATAATCAAAACAAAACAATCACTCCAGAATTAACAAGAAAGAAGTTCAACAAGCCACCAAACACTTTACGCCCTTCATACCAGTATCATCATCATCATCAAGGGGCTAATACCGACGGGGGCGCATGGCCACATCCACCCTTCGCTTCCAACCACAAGGGTCCCTCATGGCGAGTCTCGAGGCAGGCCCTCGGCCCAGCTCTAATTCCTCACGGCAGGTCTCGTCGAGCTGCCCAAGCCATGACCTCCTGGGTCGTCCCCATGCCTCCTGCACTCAGGGTTGTCGGGAAAAGAGCCCACCTGATGGGCGGGGTCATCCACAGGGAAAACGAGCTAGGTGCCCATATAGCCTGAGTTGGCAATCCCAGATTATGCAAGACGGGCCCCATGCCAGTCTCACAGTGTAACCATTGGTTGGACACATTTTGGTCCTGCCAACTGTACCCCATGATCCGGTAAAGTGACTGTTACAAAAGCAGCAAAATGGGGACTCCAAACACTGGATAGCGTCCAGGTTTTCGCTTCCATAGAGCAAAACTGGCAGTATTAAGGCCTTAAAAGACATGTAGCTTGGTCCTTCGCATGGGTCCGACATCTCCAAATGTTTTTGTTGATTGAGTTCATGGCTCCTTGTTGCCAGACCAATCCGTCTATTGACTTTTTGGGTCTGACAGCCCAGAGATATGGAAACATGGATCAACTGAATGGCTTCCCCTAACGGGCCCCCAAAATTCTGAATCTTGGTCCAGGAGACCTCGGGGCCTAAGGGGCTTCCCCTCATTACTAAATGCATGAAGAGCTCCCACCAGTGACTCCAGGGACTCAGGATAGCAACATCAATGGCAAAATTAAGGTCTGAGACCTTGATTTACCCATTGTTGCTCCATACTGACTTTGGGGAGTAGCTCTGCCCATTATCCAGTCCATACAGGTGTTGAAAAGTATTTGTGCAAGAACACAGCCTTGCCTCACCCCTGAATTAACAGGGAAGAAGTTTGACAAACCTCCACCATACTTTACAGCACTTTCAGTAGGCCAAAAATCTGTGTCAGAATTCCCCTGAGTCTCAGATCTCCATAGCGATTCCTAATGCACCAAATCAAAAACCTTCTTGAGGTCGATGTAGGTTGCAAGCACCCTACGACCAAACTCCAACGGCGTTCCACAATTACTCGAAGCGTTAGTATTCGGTCTATTGTGGACTTGCCAGGAGTAAAATCCAGACTGCTCCTGTTTTCTGATGCCCCAGTAGTGGTTGCAGATCCATTTCAGAAGTATGTGGGCGAAAACTTTGCCTGGTATACTGAGCAGGGGTAATACCACTGTAGTTGCTACATCCCAATGATCCCCTTTCCCCTTCCAGAGGGATGACCACGCCCTGCAGCAGGTCAGGGGGGAAAGGTACAGACTGCCAGTGGCAGTCAGGACTGTAAAGCAGGCCCATGCCATAGTTTTCACCCCCCGCCTTTAGAAGTTCAGCAGGGATATCACATATGCCTGCAGCTTTCTCACTCTTCAGCTTGGAAATCACCATCTTAACCTCCGTTAGGGTAAAGGTTTTTCCCCACTGATGAGTGGGTTCGGCATAGGTATTGGTGTCACCGCTTTTCATCCAAGCTACTGTTGGAAGGTCTACCTGGTACAACTGCTCAAAATATCCCAACATGATCTGAAATGATCTGTCCATCTTCTGATCAACTGCAGTCATCTGCGAGGAGGGCTTAGAGTTCGCTTTCTCAGGACTTGTAGCGGGCAAAGTCGTTGACTAAAATGGCCTCAGCCTCCTCACAAGATTCCTGATGAACTAGTCCTTGTCCCTTCTCACATGTTCAAATAAGGGCCCCCC
>NC_051386.1:37968574-37983574 GCF_015228065.2 Penaeus monodon | reverse complement strand
AAATAATAATAATAATAATAATAATAATAATAAAATAATAATAATAATAATAATAATAATAATAATAAAAACAAACAAAAACACAAAAAAACATAATAACACAAAACAACCACAACAAAAAAAATAACAAAGATAATGAAATATAGTAAACCCTCATAATATTTTAAAAAATCATATCATATCATCATATTGATGATAGTAGTAATAATGATTACGCTGAAAACGATGATGATAATAGTAATAATAATGATCATAGAAATATAAAGAGTGGATAGAATTATAATAATTACAGTAACAATTTTAATAATGATAATAATATTAGTAAAAATAAAGATGATAACACTGTTAATAACAATTATGATAGTCATAGTACTACTAACGATGATGGTGATGATAATGATAATAAATGATAATAATGATAATGATGATGATAATAATAATAATAATTGATATTTATAAAGAAAGTTTAAACTAAATAATGATAAAGATAATAATAATAATAAAGATAACAACACCAACATAAGAAAGAACAAATGATAACATTCATTACGAGGATAATGATTCTACAAAATATAATGATAATAAATAATATATAATGATAACAAATAATGATAATGGAAATAATAACAATTGTAATGGTAATGATCATAATGACAATAATGATGACTATAATCATTGTTATAAAACATTTATTAATAATGATAGTAATAATAATAACAATAATATCAATTATAAAAATAATCCCAATAACAACAATGATAATAAGGTAATAACAAGAACAAGAACAAAACAACAACAACAACAACAATAATAACAATAATAATAATAATGATAATAAAAACAATAATAAAAAGTAATAATGAAAATAAAGTAATATAATGATAATGATCATAATTATTATAACAAATTATAGTAATAAAAATTAAAACATTATAATAATAATGATAATGCAAATAGTTATTTTTCATTATAGTAATAATGATGATAATAATAATGGTAATAATAACATTGAATATGACAATAATAATAATAGTAATAATAATAATAATAATAATAATAATAATAATAATAATAATAATAACAATAATAATAATAATAATAATAATAATAATAATAATAATAACAATAACAAGAAAAATAATAACAATAACAATAATGAAACATTACTAGTGAATGAATAATAATGAAATTGATTATGACAGCCACAGAAGTCCAAGCGTAGAAGAAGACAATTATACGCGAAAAGCAGTAATTGTTTGATAAAACATTCTCTGAAAGACAGACAAATGAGATATACATTGCGAAAAGAGAATAGCCCAAGGAATGAGTCACAAAATGTATACAGAAGCAACATTCTTACCGACTGATAGACACATATATTCCACGGGGAACGCTAGCTCTATCCCGCAGGCAGGCAGGGAAGTCCATAGTACTACGTGACTGTGAATAGAAGGGAGTAATTTTGTATTTGGAGGAACAAGTAAACAAACAAGCATTTTTATATTCTTTACACAGTCTGGTGTGTATATAAATGCGTGTGTGTGTGTGTGTGTGTGTGTGTTGTGTGTGTGTGTGGTGTGTATTGTGGTTTGGTGGTGTGGTGGTGTTCTGTGTGTGTGGTGTGTGTGTGTGTAGTGTGTATATGTGGGTGTGTATTATATATATATATATATATATTATATATATATATAATATATATATATTACATAATATATACTACATATATACTATATATCATATATAATATATAATCATATATAATATGATTATACAATCTCTATAAGATCCTAATGAAAAAAAAATTATCTATACCTCAGTCTATATAAAAAACATATATATTAATAATAGGTATATAATTGATATACATAAACAGACATATATAATGATATATAATATATACCATTCTCCAATTATAGTATATATAACCAATATGATGAAGTTACATAGAAAATGAGTACATGTCCTAGAGTCTATACCAAGTACTACATAAGAGTAATATAATAAAATACATATAATCTATCTCTCAATCTACATATATCATATATATACTAATACCTACATTATATATACTCCTACATATGTGTAATATCTATAATAATACATTATAATATGTACAATACTACATATATAAATATATAAATTCATTATATATAATATATATATATACTATAATATAATATATAATATATATTATAATATATATATATATATAGTATATATACATATATATATCTATATCTGCTATCGTCTCTATACATATATGTAGTCTACATAATACAGTCTCCCTCTATCCCAAGCCTATCCTCTCCATCTACTATCTCTCTATTCTCCTATTTACTCCTCAATCTATATCTTTCGTCTATTCTCTCTATCCTCTCTATCATGTTCTCTATATTCCCTCTCTTTCTCTCTCTCTCTCTCTATATCTCTTCTCTCTCTCTCTATCTCTCTTATCCCCCTCTCCCACCTCCTCTTATCCCTCTCCCTCTTCTCTCCTCTCTCTGCTCTTCATGTCTCTCCTCTCTCCCTCTCCTCTATAACTATATATGCTTCACTCCTCTCTCTATCATATATTATATACCACCTCCTAATATCTATCTATCTCTCTCTATCTCTCTCTCTCTATCTTCGTCTCTCTATCTCTCTCCTCTCTCTCTATTCTACTCTCCTCTCTCTAATCTCTCTATTGTCCATCTCTCTATCTATATATCTATATCATACTCTCTCCCCACCTTCTCTCCCTCTCCCCCCGCATCTCCTCCTATCCTCTTTCTACTTATCTCGTTCCTCTCTCCCTCTATCTCTCTATCCCCCACCCACTACCTCTCTATCTATCTATCTCTCTATATCTCTCTTTATCTCTTCTCTCTCTCTCTCTCTCTCTCTCTCTCTCTCTTCTTTTTCCTTCTCTCTGATTCTCTCTCTCTATCTTCATTCTCTCTCTTCTATCTTCTCTAATCTCTCTCTCTCATCTGTATCTATTCTCTCTCTCTCTTATCTTATCTCCCTGCTCTCTATCTCTCTCTCATCTCTCTCATCTCTCCTCTTCCTGTATCTCCCTCTCTACACTTTACTCTCTCCATACATCTCTGCTTTCCTCCCTCATCTCTCCTCCTCTCCTCTCTACCCCTCTCCTCTCTCTCTTCTATCTCTCTATCTCTCTCCTCTCTCTCTCTCTCTGCTCTCTTCCCCGCCCAAACTCTCTCTCTCCGTTTCTACCCCCTCCTCTCTCTCTCTCTCTCTCTATTCTCTCTCCTATCTCTCTCTCTCTATCGCTCTCTCTCCCTCTGTCTCTCTCTCTCCTCCTCTCATCTCTCCTCCTCTCGCTCTCTCCTCTCGCTCTTCCTCTCTCTCCCCCATCTCTCCCTCTCCCACTCTCTCCTCTTTTCTTTTCTCTCCTCTCTTTCTCTCTCTCCCTCTCTACCTTCTCTTTCTCTCTCTCTTCCTCTCTCTCTCTCTATCTCTCTCTCCGCTCTCTACTCTCTCTCCCCCAATACTGCATCCTGCTCACGTCCTGTATACCTATCGTATTTGTGTGTATGATCTGTGTGTTCTGTTTGTGGTGTTATGTGGGGGTGTGGTTTTGTTTCTTTTGTGAATCGCCACCCTCCTACTTCATAAGTATCATATCCGCACTCTCTCTACTTCTGATATCTATCTTCTATCATCTCTCCTCTCTCCTCTCTTGTTTTTTTTGTCTCTATCATCTCCCGTCCTGTCCCTCTCCGTCTCCTCTTTCTTGTATACACATCTCTTATCCCCATCTCCCTCTCCCTTCTCTCTCTTGTCTGTTGTGCCTGTCGTTTGTCATCCCTCTCTCTCTCCCTGTATTGCCCTGTCTCTCTCTCCTCTTTTCTTCCCCCTCTCTCCTTCTCGCCCCCCCCCGCTCCCCCCCCCCCCCTCTCTTACTTTCTCTTCCCCACCCCCCCTTGCGCATCTCTCCTCTGTCCCTCTCTCTCTCCTCTTCTCTTCTCTCTCTCTCTCCTCTCGCTCTGCTCTCTCTCGCTCTCCTCTCTCTCTATTACTCCCTTTCTCTACTCTCTCCCCTTTTCTCTCTCTCTCCCTCTTCTCTCTCTCCTCTCTCTCTCTACTCTCTCTCTCTCTCTCTCATATATCTCTCTCTCTCTCTCTCTCTTCTCTTCCCTCGTCATCTCTTTCCCCTTCCTTTTCTCTGTGTCTCTCATCTGTACTCCTGCTTTTTTTTTTTTTGCTTTTTTTTATCTCTCGCTCTCTCTGGTGTTTTTGTGTTTCGCTTGTGTGTCTCCCTCGTCTGTCTCTCCCCCCCCTCCCCCTCTCTGTCCTCTCTTCTCGATCTGGGTCTCTCCCTCCACTCCCCTCTCTCTCTCTCTCCTCTCTCTCTCTCGCTCTACTCTCTCTCTCTCTCATCTCTCTCTCTACTGGTTGTGTGTGTGTGTTGTGTGTGTGTGGTGTGGTGTTGTTGTGGGTGTGCGTCGTGTGTCCCTGTGTGTGTGTGCGTCTTTCCATGTGTTTTCTCTCCCTGTGTCTCTCTGTCTCCTTCTCTCTCCTTCTCTATTTCTTACACTTTGTCTCTGTATGATCTACCCTTTCCCCTACCTCCTCAACAAAACACACACGCCAGAACCACACATGTGTGTGTAATGTATATATATATCTATACATTCTTATATATATATCAATAACTATATATCTCTAGTCTATCTATCATCTCCATATATCTCAGATCTCTACTCTCTCTCTCTCCTCTCTCTCTCTCTCTCTATCTCTCTATTTATAATAATCTACTAATTATGTGTGTCCTAACGTATCTCATTGCACATCTCCTCATCACTCCCATATCTATATGATATATCTCTCTATTCTCTCTATTCTCTCTCTCTCTCTCTATATCTATCATCTATCTCTATCTCCTCCTCTATAGCTCTCACCTCATAATCTATCCCCCCCGCTCTAGCATACGCTTATCGGTTTCCACCTATTCCCTCTCTCTCTCTCTCTCTCTCTCTCTCTCTTCTCTCTCGCGCGCGCGCGCGCGCGCCGAGCGCGCGCGCGCGCCGCGGCGCGCGCGCGCGGCGCTTCCTCTCCTGCCCTCTATTTCTCATCCTCTCTCTTTCTTTTCTTTCTTTCTTTTTCTGTGTGATGTCTTCTCTCCTCTCTCTATAATCTTTCTCTCCTCTCTCTCTCTCTCTAATCTCTCTCTCTCTCACTCTCTCTCGTTCTCTCTCTCTACTCTCTCCCTCTCTACTCTCTCTCTACTATCCCTCTCTCTCTCTCTGCACCGTATATCCTGTTGCCCCCTGTCTTGACCGGTACTTCCTGCGCCTGACTATCTCCCACACCCTACCAGCGTTTACTTTGCCCCTTTTTCGATTATTTCTTCATCAGCAATACATACTACATCCAAAAATTCCGAGCATATATGTCAGACATGCGCGACGAAACACCTGACGACTGTGCCTACCTCATCTCGTTTGTCGTATAAATTGTTGCGTGAACCTTGGATAGTGTTAAACTCTGCCCGATGCTGTGTTGACATTATTCTCCGTCGTGATGTATGATGCCTCCATATTTTTTCTTTTTTGTTTGTTCAATCCTCCATGGACTATTTCTGCTTCCTTCCAGTTCGGTAGATGTTCAACTTCATCTACATGGACTACCATGGCGTTGGAATTCCTGTGGTGACGGATGTCCTCTCGATGTTCGCTTATCTTGGTGCTGAAACCACGGCTTATTTTACCAAAGTATGCTCTATCGCATCTGTAACACTGTTAAGGGCTGCTTCCTGTCTCGAATTAAGTCATGTATCTTCTCCCCGGATGTACTGGCGATTCTCACGGTCTTGCCGAAGTATCTGCTGATCGCCTGGGAAATGCTACAATGGAAGGTACTATGAGAAACATTATTAGCAAAGGGTGCGGGTCTGATCTTGCCAGTATGTTTTCTCACTCCTCTCGTCTCTCTCCGCTTCTTTCTGAGGATTCTTAGCAGAACCTCTGGGATATTTTGTGGTTTCATGAAAGAAATTTAAGTTATATAGGCCAAACCTCATACCTCAAGAAATTCAGGGCTGGCAGATCCTCAGTGCTCTGAGGAAGAAGACAATTACAACACCAAATTTAGTTGTTGCTGCGGGTGGAGTTATAATATATTTAATCATCTTTATCTGTAAGCTACCTGTTTACAGAGCAACGTAGGCCATCGTCACCCAGATGGATCAGAGTGTACAGGAACGGTAATTTTCTGATCCTCTTTCTCTCCAAGTTGTAATGTCTGCCGATTATATTCTTGTAGTTATCCCTCTCCAGCGTTCTCCATGTAACAGGCCAGGCATGTCTGTACTCAGGGGGGAGCCCTGGCGAACCATATAATGCTGTAATCTTCCCCAGCACATTCCAAGTTGCCGAAGTCCACGCATAACTTCACTAGGTGAACGATGTGGTGGTCTCGCAGAGGAAGTTCTGGCAGGTCTGTCATGAGCTGGGTGACTCCTCTCCTACTGCTTCCGATGCTCCGTCTGTGGGTACATTGTAAAGAGGTAATTTTATATCAAACGGCAAGTTTTTATTTTTGCAACCCGGACTTCTGAAGAGGTCCCGGAATTCTTCTGGTGGGAATACACTGATGACCCCCATAAGCGCCGGAGGGGTTTAGCACCAAAATACTTAGCCAAACGATGGGTAGGCGCTGCCAATGCAGAGGTGATCGTCTCACGTATACCCTGGCTTGTGTTACCTTCGGGCGACTTCTATGGATGGATTGCGGGGGGCCTCTTCCAGCAGGTGAAATAGGTGTTTACCTTCGGCTGAACGCAGGAGTAAATCCCTCGTCTTTATATATATATTATATATATATTATAATATATATATTTATATATATATATTTATTGTGCGTGAATATTTTATATATATTGATATTTATATATATATATATATAGATATATATATATATATATATATATAATATATAATATATATATAATATATATTATATCTATATATACAGCGAGATATATATTGTACATACAAAATACTATGCATATATCGTAATATACAATATATTATATATATTATATATATTAGATATTATATATATATATATATTATACATAAAGATACATATGCCATTATTATATATATATATATATATATATATAGATATATATAAATAGTTATAATATATATATAATATATAATATAATTTAGTTTATACCATTTAATATTCTCATATGTTTGTGTGTGTTTGTGTGTGTGTGTGTGTGGTGGTGTGTGTGTGTGTGTGTGTGTGGTGTGTGTGTGTGGTGTGTGTGTGTGTGTGTGTGGTCTATATATATTATATATATTATTATATATATATATATATCTATATATACGATAGATAGATAGATTATATTCGATATGTAACATGTATGTATATATGTATATGTATATATATATATATATATATATATATATATATATAATAATTGTGATATAACATATATATACGTGTGTGTGTGTGTGTGTGTGTGTGTGTGTGTGTGTGTGTGTGTGGTGTGTGTGTGTGTGTGGTGTGTGTGTGTGTGTGTGTGGGTGCGTGGGTGCGTGCGTGCGTGCGTGCGTGCGTGCGTGCGTGCGTGCGTGCGTGTGCGTGTAAATAATTATAAAAAAATATATATGTATGTATATAAATGCATTTAAGCATAAATGAAATATATTTATATGCATACATATGTATACTTTATGCATATATATATATATACAATAATAATATATATTTATATAATATATTATATATATATATATATTTTATATATCTATATAAATATATTATATAATATATATGATATATATATATATACTGATTATATTTCAATATTTTATATAACACTGAATATATACTTATGTATAATGTAATGTATATGTATAATATATGTATATATATATAAAATATTGTATGTTGGTAACCACAAGCACACAGAGAACGCACGCAACTTTTTACTTCTTTATTTAGGTCCACACGCACACACACAATATCCTGCAAACTTCATGAAGAAGTTTGGGCAAAAACGTCGCTTCTGCGTCTGCGGGAAGAATCACAAGACCTCCAGATTATTTGCCATTGGTTGTTTTGTCTCTGCCGCCCGAGGACCAAAACTGCAGACAAACGAAAACTGGTATAGTTATCGTGTCCTATGTTCCTTTGCATTTTTTTCTTTGTAACGTGAGGGCTAATGATACAAGGTTTGAGCTCGCTTTCCGGTCTCAGTGCTTTCCGGACAAGAATCACCTTAAATTGGCGATGTAACAGACAGAATTTTCCTGGGATATAGACATTACACAGCACATTTGCTGAAGTCCTTTCCTCGGCTCTCGACTCCCCCTCACTCCTTCCCCCCTTCTCTTCCACTCTTCTCACCCAAACCCCCATCCGTTCCTGTTTTTCCCTCTCCTCCCGCTTTTCGTCCCTCTCTTTATTCCTTACCCACTGTAGCGACTCCCTGCACTCCGCAACAATATATTACGAGCCATAGAATTTTTTATTTAAAATGGTGTTATACTTTGACTGCTCAGGCATAATATTTGGTAACTTTTTTAGGGGTTTATGCTGCCAGCAAGGGTTTGTTACCCTGAGTTAGTAGGGAGTCTGGTAGTGTGCTCAAAGGCTAGATTAATCATTAAAATGATTACGTAAAAACAACCGACTTCAAACTCTAAAGTTTGATCAAAGCAAGTTAAACCCAAAAACAGACAGACACATACATAAACACCTATACTAAATACACAAAATACGTAATTAAAAGTGAAAACACGTGGACAAACAGTAAAAAATAATAATAATGAAAAAAAAAAGGACAAGAAAACGTTTTCGAAATGTTAAAAGGACAAAACATGAACGTAAAACACTGGGGAAAACTAAACAAGGAATTTTTAAAACACTTAAACGCTTAAACACATAATACAGGCAAAATAATGAAACACGTAAAACTTCCTGTGCTTACTACTAACGCATGCTTATTCCTCGGCGGTACTTTGCCTTATCTATGATATGGAGCACCTTGTGAGTTTTTCCTTTGTAAACTCCCCTGCCCGAAACCCTGCCTAGCTCCGAAAGAGTGTGACAAAATCCTGCCGATGTGGAAGTAAGTAGTTCAAAGCATCTTGAAGTCGGCGTTTTTTTTTTTTTTTTTTTGGGGGGGGGGTCGCCTGTATGGAGGAAGCTGCGTACCCTCGAGACACAGTGGTATCATAAACATGGTATAGAACAATAGTGGGGCGCTATACCATTACAACCGTCCCCTTCCAGACGTCTAGCCGCCCCGGTTTGTCGTAACCACCTCTGGGGCCGACGTGGAGTCTAGTGGCCCACGCCCTAACACATGCGATGGCCCAACCACAGTGTGGCTGCTCCGGTGTGCATCACAGGGAACGAAGAGGAGCAGAACCGGTGGTGCAGACGCTCGACGGTGGCTCAGGACCACAGCAGAACCGGTACAACAGCGGCTGCCTGGTCACAATGACGAACAGCAACCAGGATCAGTATTTATAAATACAGATTGTCTCCACATCAAAGGAACGAAGCATTTGATTACTCTTTCTTGGTCACCATGCATAGCAAGCACCAAGTTTTCATTGTTCGTAAGCACAGTTCATAGGTATAACCTCACTTAAAAGGATTTCAGGTCTTACATTCAATACATACGATCATACATAAAATACAACCATAAGCATAAATGCAGTAAGAAACATAACAAAGCAAGACATTGGTAAATACAGAAATAAGAAATGCTAACACACATAAATGTAAAAAGAGATGTATACATGCATGCTAAATAAACAAAATGCACAGCCCAATAATGAAAAAGAAAAAAAAAATCTAGATAGCTAAGGTTGGCTGTGAAGATTCAGGTGCTTTTACAAGGCCAAGCAACAAAACGTTAACCAGATCACTTGATCAGAAAGAGTCCGAGACCGTCATCGCCCGCGAAGAACAAAAAACAGAACTAATACTCTCGGGTATTACCACCGCAAAATCATTATCACTCTGAGGCAGCATTATCTAAGTGCATGTACCTTGTATTCTATTATCTTTGAAGTATCCCTTACAATGTACAGCGCAGGACCCGCATTCTTAATAATTCTTAAAGACCCAAGCCATCTGGATACTAGCCCTGTACTATGTGTGACCTAGTGGTCTCCTGTGTAACACTAAATCGAACTGACGCCGCCTGATCTCACCATCACGTATGTGGCGATTCATCATGCCGAATTATAACAATTACGAACCCCTCAGAAGTAATCTATGACCGATCCTATGGAACATGGTGTTCAAGCTAGGTGGAACTTAATCCAGTCCTATATTCCCTGGTGTTGGGGGAATCCTCGCACAACACTGCAAAACAGTACCTGATGACCATTCCATTCGACAAAGGATTATAGGGAGTGGTATACCTGTTTTTGGTTCCTATTAAACTGCAAACTTCCCTAAAATATTTACCTGTGAATTCTGTCCCATTATCCATTATCAAGGTGTCTAGTGAACCAAAGAGTTACGTATCATAGCGTCTGCGATGGTCCTGAGCGTCCTTTAGTAGACAAACAGCACCACTTGAACAAATTTGGCGAGTTCATCTACCACTGTCATTACGTATTTGTCGCCACAGTGTGCTTGTAGGTGCTCAACAAGGTTGAAGGATACCCTCTTGAATGGCTGCATTGCAAGTGGTGTTTGCAGGCACAGAGGTCATCTCCTCAAAACAACCTTAGCGGTCTCTGAACACGGTCGGACAGCTTTGAGCCTACTTTTCTGCAAAATTATTATGAATTATGAACGAATAAAAATCTTTCAGTCGTTTAAAAGTGCAAACAAACCTTTATGACCTGCAGTAACTGCTGTTGATGCAGGGATCTTCATAGTGCCACTATTTTCACTAGCTGACAAACAGAGGATTGCCGTATGGTAAAGTACTCAATCTTTGAGATTACACTCATCTAAGACACGTGAATCTCTACAACGTTGGATCTTGCAACTGCAGGTCCTAAAGAACTTTTTCAGGGTCTACGCAGAATAGATGATCTCAGTGACGGCCCTAGAAACATATCAGATACATGACGTGCCGCACCTGGTCTTATACACGATTTGCAATCATAACCTCATTACCCAACTTGACATTCTCTATGATTTGTGTAGGGAGGCCGCTTGAATATGAGCCGTCAGCGGTGTTGCATAAACACAACACTAGATATCCTGTAAACATATGCACGATGCCCTAATTTCTCTAATACTGCAAACGCCTCTAATCGCGGTTGTCAGAGTACCTAAAACTTTTTGTCCGTTTTAGCTTGCGAAGCCAAAATACGTGACTGCATGTGACTGCCCTTTCAACATCGCTGCATGAAAACACTTGTCCGTATGAATTGTCGACGTCGAGTTGAATTTAGGCCTACGTATTATGGGAAACGGTAAATCAGCTTTGTTTTTAACTCGATCTATGCTTTATGTATATCATCTCCCGCATCATAAATGTTTACTTCCCTGCTTGTCAACCAAAGTCCAGCGGCCGACGCGATCGTGGTGTAATGCAGCACGTGACTTCTGAAAATCTTTTCGTGCCTAAAATCCTGCACCTGCAAAAAACAGAAGCGCTCAAAGTGGCGAAATTATCCTGTGACATAGGATGACACCACGTGATGGACCAATAGAAGCAAAAACGACATAAGGGCAAAACAACAAGCAATTCGAACTGATCACTGTTACGAATCCTGCACATGATTGAGTTTTGTCTATCATGTCTTTTTTTGTCATGATTATGGATTTTTATACTACTTGCTTATGTTTTGCTGGTTATTTTTACCTCGCATTAAAATCTAACTTAAATTTGATTTAATTATAATTAAGCAATGTTTTTTTTATGATCATTAGGTTTTATCATAATGTTTAACTCACTGTGAATGATTTGTTTAATTTAAGCATTTGCTTCTCTGGTATTTGTTATTTTTTGTGAAATATCTAATTAATTTATTAACTTTATATAATTAAACAATAAAATTGCCTCTTCATAGCGATTGATATTTGACTTCATGAACACAGCCACTCGTGTCCTTGTAGTTTTTTTTTATGAATTTTCTTACATACCATAAATTTCCCTACATGTGCTCAACTAGCAGGATTCTATCATATGGCCCCTATGACCGCTCCTGATTTTCCCACTTTCCTTGAATTGCCGATTTTTTTTCTAATGGGGAAAGAGAGGCTATTGATGTCAAATTCCGTTGCTATCACAAAAGGAATTTTCCACAAATTAAGGAAACGGTAAATAGGTGAGTTCAGGTAGGGACTAATAACTGGACTCCATTTGGTGACTCAGCATTGGAGAGCCATCTATGTATAAATTCAATAAAATTACTTGATAATCACTGTCCGTTCATGACTGCTATTCTTGTTATCCCTGTCCGATTGGGTTAAGAATATATGTCGTTTTTGAATGTTGTTGTTTGGTGTTTATCAGTTTCGTGACTGATATCATATACTGTCTAGTATGTAAAATGTCAGACCCCAAATAATGTCTGATTTTTTTGTTTCATTACTCTTTTGATAAGGAATTGTAATTATATGGCACTTGATTTATTATTAATAAATCTTAGTGATTTTCATAGAGATTGAATTCAATCCTTAAACTGTACTAATAATAGTTTGTCAAATTGAAAATGCACAGAATAATTACTTGAAGTTACATTAACTATTAATGAGAACAACTACTTAATCTAACATCAAAGTCTTGATGCTGACGAGCATTCGTAAAATGTTTACGGGTACGGAACCACAACAGCATAGTACAGGGCATTTTAGAAGATTAGGGTTGGTAACCACTCTGTCGCCAGTGACGACGAAACGCAATAGTTTTATCTTATCTACAGCGAACTGGCACTTATCAACACTCATCATCAAAACCAGCTTTTTCAAACTTGGCAGTGTGTTCCATTAATATTTTACTAAACGTTCATTTCAAAATTAAAGAGTTATTCACCACGCTCGTCGAGATAAGCTCAATGTGTGGCGCCAGAAAATTTATTCATTCGTTGTACGTGCACCTTCCTTTCAACAAAGAACCAGACCTGGGGCAAACCCCAAAAAAGAAAACACTTTGTTAATTACTAACTTGCTCGTCTATCATCACTTCCCATAAGCAATAACGGACATGAATTTTGATATTCGTAACGGAGGTTCACCATATGGAAACCTTTGTAATGGTTTATCACCATGACTAACCACATGCATTGTCGCTGGTCGTCAAAAGTAAGGTGCGTCCCTGGTCGGTTGGGCCCCCATAGTGCAGCCAGGCCTCGGTTCCCCGTCCCAATCGAAAGAGTTAGTGCTTCTACGGTGGTTGTGGGGCGACTGTCAACACACAAGTCCAGTTGCTTTTTTCCCGATAGTCAACCGTCATATTACCTGATAAGCATTGGAATGACAATAGCGTGGTTGTGTTTGACAACTACGGGATCGGAACGCCGCATTTCTGGGGAAAAAAGAGACAACCCTGACTTAAAACAGCTTCTTTGGCCTTAGCGACAATGTTCATGGTGCAAGTGGTAAGTCCCTCACGTGCTAGAGCATGTCTGACATCAAAAAGTAAGCCAATCAGATGCATGCGTCTTATCATGTGTGGGGGTGTCGGGGATCTGTGCGACTCTCATTACCCTTTTAATAATCACTTTTGTTTTTGCCATTTTGTAACATGCGTTCCCCCATTGGTGAGCACCTAATTTTGTGTTTTCTTCCAAATGTTGTAAGAATGTTTTCCCGATGGTATTGTTTTGATTTGCATGTACTTCATGGATTTTTGGTCATTAAGACACGAGTCACTTCTACTCTCTAACTGTCTATTGTAGTGATCTTTTGATTTTATAAACAACAGTCTTTGTTTTATATTTGTATTAGACTTCTGTTGTTTGCTGGTGACAATTTAAGACGATTTTGCTGTTTTTTAATGTTTACTTTAAATTGTGAGTTTCCTTAGTGATATTAAAACACAGTCTTTAACTTTGTTGATCACATATTTCTTAGTTCATCCTATCAGCTAAGCTTGCTTATTTTCCACCTGTATTCTTCTTGGTGATTCATTAAGTTCAGTGCTGAAAGTTTTCATTGATAAGCTGCAGCCGAAGCACTGGCCGGTCTAACTGAGGTCCAGTGCAGTTAGTTACCGCTCATTATTGCCTCTCTACTCCTCCCACCCTTGCGAAGGATGACAATACATAATTAGTGACTGAATTTTGTTAGTGAGTACGTTTAGTGCGCGTTGTTGCCCATCGTGATGTCACGTGGCCCGCCAGTATGACTTGGAGAGCCGAAAAATTAGACTTAGAGATGGTTTAAAGGCAACGTAAATGAGCCTTCGCTTCTTATGCAGACACAATAATCAAATACATTATCCTCCTTTCGTATAGAGGATGCAATTAAAGCTAGTTTCCTAATTCCAATGATGTTAGAGGCCCTAATATTTATTCATTCCCTTTGAGCGCGTTGCTGCCTTCGCATGGTTGGCCCAAGTATACAGTGGGCTATTACTTGTACATAGTGGCATTTGTCAGCAGGACTCAAGGAGGTGTTCTGAGCTCTGGACTTGATACAGTCACAAACTTATCATGTAAGAGGCAGGCCCTTTGTAAATATTTATAAACAAGTGGTTACCAGAGGCTTATCCGACAAGGTTTCCAATAAGTTGGCCGTCAAAGGTGTCACTCAAGTACAAAAAATTACCGATCTGTTTTATATACGGGAGGGGTCATATGCCCCCTTAAAAAGTTGTTTTCACCACACACTGCGAGCGTGTTCCTGCCTCTGCGCACATTAGCCGGTTCGATCATTTCGCCTCTTCACTTCCAAAACGTACACCCCTCACAAATCAAAAAAAAAAAAACTTATCGATTTCCCAGGAGGAATTCTGTGGTGTTTGGCCATGTTTTAAGGATATTGTTTATGGGATTATTAAAGTAATTGGTACTGTTAGCAGTACCGTGCCCCACACATCCTGAGTACCCC
>NC_051386.1:37952662-37963474 GCF_015228065.2 Penaeus monodon | reverse complement strand
TATATTAATATATATTTATTTAAAATATATTATATATATATAATATAAAGTTTACAAAACGGGAAACTTTTATATGTTACAAATATATATCAATCTTTATGTTTTAGTAGTGTGATCTATGTGTATATACAGATATAGTATACACACACACGCTCAAACACAAACACATATTTGTTTATATATCAAAAAAAAAAAGAAAAAAAAAATATATATAATATTTACACACACACACACATATATATATATATATATATATATATATATATATATATATATATAAATATGTATATAAATATATATTATAATCTATATTATAATATATATATTATATATATAGACATATATATATATATTTACATTATTTATATGTGTATATATATGTATATATTTTTTTTTTTTTTTTTATATAGATATATATGTGTTTGTGTTTGAGCTTGTGTGTATACTATATATGTATATACACACATACATATATGTATATCTATTTATAGATATGGGTATATACATACATACATATATATATATATATATATATATATATATATATATATATATTATATATATTTTATATATATATATATATCTACTAATATATTTTGTGTGGTGTGTTGTGGTGTGTGTGTGTTTTGGTGTGTGTGTCGTGTGTGTGTGGTTGTGTGTGTGTGGTGGTGTGTTTTGTGTACCTGTGTGTGTGTGCGTATTTACATGTGTTTATATAAATGTGTATATATGTATACTTATAATACATTTATATATTTATGTACAAATTTGTGTATATGTATATATACATTTACAAAAAACAAAACACACGCAGACACACATATATGCATGTATACACAATATATGTATATACATATATATATATATATATATTTTATATATATTATATATATATATATATATATATATATACATATATATTTTATTTTATATATATATAAAATATATATATTTTTATAATATATTATATTACATATATTTATAAAAATAAAATTTTATGTGGGGTCTACGTTTTAAAATGCACAACATTCCCACTATATATATTTTATATATATACATATATACTAATATTTACATCTATATATATATATATATATAATATATATATTATTATATTTATATAGAGAGAGAGAGAAAAGCGGAGAGAGAGAGAGAGAGAGAGAGAGAGATTTATACTGAAATATATTTATATGATAATATTTATTATTATTTATATTTTGTGTATGTATATATATTATATATTATAATATATATATATATATATATATATATATATATTATATATATATATATATATTATATATATATATATATATATATATATATTTATATATGAACCGTATTATTCATGTTGACAAATGTATTGAAGGTATGAATGAGAATGAATATATCCACAATACAAGTTATATTTGAAGCTTTTCGATTATTTCTTCATAAGAAATACATAGCTACATCAAGGAAATTACAGAGCATATATATGTCAGACATGAGCAGACGAAACACCTGACGACTGTGACCTACCTCTCGTTGTCGTATAATTGTTGTCGTGACCTTGGATAGTTTTAATCTGCCCGATGCTGTGTTGACATTATTCTTCGTCGTGACCTTGGATAGTTTTAATCTGCCCGATGGTGTGTTGGCATTATTCTCCGTCGTGATGTATGATGCCTCCATTATTTTTCTTTTTTGTTTGTTCAATCCTCCATAAACTATTTCTGCTTCCTTCCAGTTCGGTAGATGTTCAACTTCATCTACATGTACTACCATGGCGTTGGAATTCCTGTGGTGACGGATGTCCTCTCGATGTTCGCTTATCTTGGTGCTGAAACCACGGCCTATTTTACCAAAGTATGCTCTATCGCATCTGCAACACTGTTAAGGGCTGCTTCCCGTCTAAATTTAAGTAGTATCTTCCCCCGGTTTACGGGCTTTTCTCAGGGTCTTCCCCGAAGTATTGCTGCGCCGGGAAAAAAGACAGGAGGAATATGAAAAACATTATTAGAAAAGGGGCAGGTGATCTTGCGAGTATTTTTCTCCGCTTTCTTTCTGGGGTTTAGCAGGAAGCCTCTGGGATATTTGTGTTTCATGAAAGAATTAATTATATAGGCAACCTCATCCTCAAGAAATTCAGGGCTGCAGATCCTCAGTGCTCTGAGGAAGAAGACAATTACAACACCAAATTTAGTTGTTGCGGCGGGTGGAGTTATAATATATTTAATCATCTTTATTTGCAAGCTACCTGTTTACAGAGCAACGTAGGCATCGTCTCCCAGATGGATCAGAGTGTACAGGAAAGGTAATTTCTGATCCTCTTTCTCCAAGTTGAATGTCTGCCGATTATATCCTTGTAGTTATCCCTCTCCAACGTCTCCATGAACAGGCAGGCAATGTCTGTACTCAGGGGGGAGCCCATGGCGAGACCACTAATATGCTGATAATCTTCCCCAGCAAATTCCAAGTTGCCGAAGTCCACGCATAACTTCACTAGGTGAACGATGTGGTGTCTCGGCAGAGGAAGTTCTGCATCTGTCATGGAGCTGGTGACCCTCTCTACTGCTCGGACTGCTCCGTCTGTGGGTACATTGGTAAAGAGGGATTTTATATCAAAACTGGCAAGCTTTTTATTTTTGCACCCGGACTTCTGAAGAGGTCCCCGGAATTCTTCAGGTGGGAATCACTGGTGACCCCCATAGCGCCGGAGAGGGGTTTAGCCAAATACTTAGCCAAACGATGGGTAGCGCTGCCAATGCCAGAGGTGATCGGTCTCATCGGTACGCCTGGCTTGTGTACCTTCGGGCGACTTCTCATGGACGGATTGCGGGGGGCCTCTTCCAGCAGGTGAAATAGGTGCTTACCTTCGGCTGAACGCAGGAGTAAATCCCTCGTCTTATATATATATAATTTTTAAAAATAATTATAATATATATAATAAATATATATAGATATATATATAATAATATTTAATATATTATTTATTAATATATTATAAATATAAAATTTTTATTATATAATTAAAATTTTTTTATAATTATTAATAAAATATATATATATATTAATAATATATTATATTTTTATTTCATATTAAAGAATATATATATATATATATAAATATAATATTTAAATATATTTTATAATTTATATATATAATAAATATTTAATATATATTATTATAATAATAATATATATATTTTAAATATATTAAAATTTATATATTTTATTTTTATTTTATATATATAATTATAAATAATTTTTAAATTAAATATAAAATTATTATTAAGAAAATTTTATATATTAATAATATATTATAAAAAAAATCAAATTTATTAAATATAATATATATATATAAATAATTATTTTATATATATATATATATAGTTATACAATCAATTGCCTATTATGGGTGTGTGTGTGGTGTTGTGTGTGTGTGTGTGTGGGTGTGTGTGTTAATATATATTATATATATTATATATATATATAAATATATATATAGAAATATATATGTACAGTGTTATATGTCTTTATGTATATATGTACATGTGTATATAGTATATATATATATTATTAATAATATAAAAAATATACTATATAATATTATATAATATTATATATATATATATATAAATATATTTATATATAATAATGTGATATAGCATAAATGGTGTGTGTGTGTGTGTGTGTGTGTTTTGTGTGGTGGTGTGTGTGTGTGTGTGTGTGTGTGTGTGTGTGTGTGTGTGTGTGTGCGTGGGTGCGTGTGTGCGTGCGTGTGCGTGTAAATAATTATAAAAAGAATATATGTATGTATATAAATGCATTTAAGCATAAATGAAATATATTTATATGCATACATATGTATACTGATATATATTTCATATGTATATATATACTGATATATACTTATGTATATGTATGTATATGTATATATATGTATATATATATATATATATATATATATTATATATATATATATATATATATATATATATATAATATATGTATGTGTACACACACACACAGAGAACGCACGCAACTTTACTTCTATTTAGGTCCACACGCACACAAACACACATATCCTGCAAACTTCATGAAAAGTTTGGCAAAAACGTCGCTCTGCGTACTGCGGGAAAGAAGCAACAAGACTCCAGATTATTTGCCATTGGTTGTTTTCTCTGCCGCCGAGACAAAACTGCAGACAAACAAAACTGGTATGAGTTCTCGTGTCTATTTTCCTTTGCTATTTTTTTCTTTTGTAACGTGAGGATAATGATACAAGGTTGAGCTCGCTTTCCGGTCTCAGTGCTTTCGGACAGAATCACATGTTGGCGATGTAAACAGACATGAATTTCCTGGGAATATTAGACAGTTACACAGCACATTTGCCTGAAGTCTTTCATCGGCTCTCGACTCCCAGCTCACTCCTTCCCCCCTTCTCTTCCACTCTCTCCCCAACCCCATCCGTCCTTTTCCCTCTCCCTCCCGCTTTCCCTCTCTTTATTCCCTTACCCACTGTAGCGACTCCCGGCACTCCGCAACATATATTACGAGCCATAGAATGTTTATTTAAAATGGTGTTATATCTTTGACTGCTCAGCATAACTATTTGTAACTTTTAGGAGGTTTCTGCTGCCACCACGGGATTTGTTACCCTGAGTTATTAGGGAGTCTGGTAGTGTGCTCAAAGGCTAGATTAGCATTAAAATGATTACGTAAAAACAACCTTCAAACTCTAAAGTTTATCAAAGCAAGTAAACACAAAGACAGACACATACATAAACACCTATACTAAATACACAAAATACGTAATTAAAAGTGAAAACACGTGGACAAACAGTAAAAAATAATAATAATGAGAAAAAAAAAATACGGACAAGAAAACGTTTTCGAAATGTTAAAAGGACAAAACATGAACGTAAAACACTGGGGAAAACTAAACAAGGAATTTTTAAAACACTTAAACGCTTAAACACATAATACAGGCAAAATAATGAAACACGTAAAACTTCCTGTGCTTAAAATACTAACGCAGGCTTATTCCTCGGCGGTACTTTGCATTATTATGATATGGAGCACCTGGAGTTTTCCTTGTAAACTCCCTGCCCGAAACCCTGCCTAGCTCCGAAAGAGTGTGACAAAATCCTGCCGATGTGGAAGTAAGTAGTTCAAAGCATCTTGAAGTCGGCGTTTTTTTTTTTTTTGGGGGGGGTCGCCTGTATGGAGGAAGCTGCGTACCCTCGAGACACAGTGGTATCATAAACATGGTATAGAACAATAGTGGGGCGCTATACCATACAACCGTCCCTTCCAGACGTTAGCGCCCCGGTTTGTCGTAACCACCTCTGGGGCCGAGTGGGTCTAGTGCCCACACCCAAACATGCGAGCCAACCACAGGTGCTGCTCCGGTGTGAAAGGAACGAGGACAGAACCGGTGGTGCAACGCCGACGGTGGCCAGGACCACAGCAAAAACGAAAAGCGGCTGTGGTCACAATACGACACAACCAGGATCAGTATTTAAAATACAGAGTCTCACATCAAAGGAACGAAGCATTTGATTACTCTTTCTTGGTCACCATGCATAGCAAGTACCAAGTTTTCATTGTTTGTAAGCACAGTTCATAGGTATAACCTCACTTAAAAGGATTTCAGGTCTTACATTCAATACATACGATCATACATAAAATACAACCATAAGCATAAATGCAGTAAGAAACATAACAAAGCAAGACATTGGTAAATACAGAAATAAGAAATGCTAACACACATAAATGTAAAAAGAGATGTATACATGCATGCTAAATAAACAAAATGCACAGCCCAATAATGAAAAAGAAAAAAAAATCTAGATAGCTAAGGTTGGCTGTGAAGATTCAGGTGCTTTACAAGGCCAAGCAACAAAACGTTAACCAGATCACTTGGATCAGGGTCAGCCTCATCCCGCGAAGACTGAACTATACCCTCGGGTATTACCACCTGCAAATCATTATCAACTCTGAGCAGCATTATCTAATTCCATGTACCTTGTATTCCATTATCTTTGAAGTATCCCTTACAATGTACAGCGCAGGACCCGCATTCTTAATAATTCGTAAAGACCCAAGCCATCTGGATACTAGCCCTGTACTATGTGTGACCTAGTGGTCTCCTGTGTAACACTAAATCGAACTGACGCCGCCTGATTTCACCATCACGTATGTGGCGATTCATCATGCCGAATTATAACAATTACGACCTATCAGAAGGTAGATCTATGACCGATCTATGGAAAATGGTGTTCAAAGCTAGGTGAACTTAATCCAGTCTAGTATCCCTGGTGTTGGGGGAATCCTCGCACAACACTGCAAAACAGTACCTGATGACCATTCCATTCGACAAAGGATTAAAGGGAGTGGTATACCTGTTTTTTGGTTCCTATTAAACTGCAAACTTCCCTAAAATATTTACCTGTGAATTCTGTCCCATTATCCATTATCAAGGTGTCTAGTGAACCAAAGAGTTACGTATCATAGCGTCTGCGATGGTCTGAGCGTCTTTAGTAGACAACAGCTCCAATTGAACAAATTTGGCGAGTTCATCTACCACTGTCATTACGTATTTGTCGCCACAGTGTGCTTGTAGGTGCTCAACAAGGTTGAAGGATACCCTCTTGAATGGCTGCATTGCAAGTGGTGTTGCAGCAAGAGGTGCATCTCCTCAAAACAACCTTACGTCTCTGACACGTCGGACAGCTTTGAGCATACTTTCTGCAAAATTATTATGAATTAGGAAACGAATAAAAATCTTTCAGTCGTTGAAAAGTGCAAAACAAACCTTTATGACCTGCAGTACTGCTGTTATGCAGGATCTTCATAGTGACACTAGCTTCACTAGCTGACAAACAGAGGATTGCGTATTGGGTAAAGTACTCCATCTTTGAGATTACACTCATCTAAAGACACGTGAATCTCTACACGTTGGATCTTGCAACTGCATGGTTCTAAACTGTTCAGGGTCTACGGCAGATAGATTGATCTCAGTGACGGCCCTAGATAACATATCAGATACATGACGTGCAGCACCTGGCTTATACACGAATTTGCAATCATAACCTCATTACTCCAACTTGACATTCTCTATGATTGTGTAGGCCGCTTGAATATGAGCGTCAGCGGTGTTGCATAAACACAACACTAGATATCCTGTAAACATATGCACTGAATGCCCTAATTTCCTCTAATACTGCAAACGCCTCTAAATCGTGGTTGCAGAGTACCTAACTTTTTGGTCCTTTTAGCTTGCAACCAAAATACGTGACTGCATGTGACTGCCCTTTCACTCGCTGCATGAAACACTTGTCCGTATGAATTTCGAACGGCGAGTTGAATTTAGGCCTACGTATTATGGGAACGGTAATCAAGCTTGTTTTAACTCATCATATGCTTTATTTATATCATCTCCCCACATAAATGTTACTTCCCTGCTTGTCAACAAAGTCAGCGCCGACGCGATCGTGGTGTAATGCAGCACGTGACTTCTGAAAAATCTTTTCATGCCTAAAATCCTGCACCTGCAAAAAACAGAAGCGCTCAAAGTGGCGAAATTATCATGTGACATAGGATGACACCACGTGATGGACCAATAGAAGCAAAAACGACATAAGGGCAAAACAACAAGCAATTCGAACTGATCACTGTGACGAATCCTGCACATGATTGAGTTTTATCTATCATGTCTTTTTTTGTCATGATTATGGCTTTTACTTGCTTGATGTTTGGTTAATTTACTCGCATTAAAATCCAACTTAATTTGTGTTAATTATAATTAAGCAATGTTTTTTTTATGATCATTAGGTTTTATCATAATGTTTAACTCACTGTGAATGATTTGTTTAATTTAAGCATTTGCTTCTCTGGTATTTGTTATTTTTTGTGAAATATCTAATTAATTTATTAACTTTGATATATTAAACAATAATTGCTTTCATAACGATTGATATTTGATTCATGAACACAGCCACTCGTGTCCTGTAGTTTTTTTTATGAATTTTCTTACATACAGATTTCCCTACATGTGCTCAACTAGCAAGGATTCTATCAATAGGCCCTAATGACCGCTCCTGATTTCCCCCTTCCTTGAAATTGCCGGATTTTTTTTCTAATGCTATTGATGTCAATTCCGTTGCTATACAAAAGGAATTTTCCACAAATTAAGGGGAAAAAAGGTAAATAAGTGGTTGGTAGGACTAATAACTGACTCCTTGGTGATCAGCATTGGTGAGCCAAACCATGTATAAATGCAATAAATTAATTATATTACTGTCGTCATGACATGTATTCTTGTTATCCTGCCGATTGGGTTAAGATATAATGTAGTTTGAATGTTTTTGATTGGTTTATCAAGTTTCGTGATGATAATTATATAAACTGTCTAGTATGTAAAAGTCAACCCAAATAATGTCTGATTTTTTTTTCATATAACTTATATAGTAAATTTTATTATATTGCATTGATAATTATTTGTTAATAAAATCTAGTGATTTTCATGAGATTGAATTCAATCCTTAAACTGTATAATAAAAGATTGTCAAATTGAAATGCACAGAATAATTACTTGAAGTTACATTACTATTAATGAGAACAAACTACTTTAAACTAAAAATCAAAAGTTTGATGCTGAAGAGCATTCAGTAAAATGTTACGGGGTACGGAGCCACAACAGCATAGTACGGGCATTTAGAGATTTGGTGGTAACACGCGTCGCAGTGACGACGAAACGCATAGTTTCTTATCTACGCGAAGGGCCCTTTTATTAACACATTCAAAACCCGCTTTTTTCCCAAAATTTCCCGTGTTCATTTAAAATTTACTAAACGTTCATCAAAAATTAGAAGATTTTTACCCCCTCGTGAGATAAGCTAAAGTGTGGCCCAGAAAAAAATTATTTAATTCGTTGGTACTCGACCTGCCCTTCACAGACCCTGGGGACAAAAAACACTTTTTTACTAACTTGCTCGCTTCAGCACTTTCCCCAAAAACAAAAAAGGAATGAATTTGAATCGTAACGGATTCACCATATGGAACTTTGTATGGGTTATCACCATGACTACCCCAAAATTGTCGCTGGTCGTCAAAAAAAGTGGTCCCGGTCGGGTTGGGCCCCGGTGCACAAGAGGCCTTTTGGTTCCCCGGCCCAAAAGAAAGAGGTAGTGCCTTTTACGGGGGTTGTGGGGGCACTGTCAACACAAAGTCCCCGTTGTTTTTTTTTTCCCCATAGGGGAACCGTCATATCCTGATAGCATTTGGGAATGACAAAACGCGGGTTGTGTTGACACGACGGGAATCGGACGAGCTTTCATGGGGGAGACAACCCTGACGTAAAAAAGCTCTTTACCTTAGCGACAATGTCATGCAGTGGCAAGTCCTCACATGCTAGAGCATCTGACAAAAACAAAAAATAACCAATAGATGCGGTCTTTTCATGTGGGGGGTGTCGGGGTCTGTGCGAACTCTCAATTACCATTTTTTAAAATCACTTGTTTTTTCCATTTTACTGCGATTTTCCCGGTGAGCACCTTTTAAAATTTTTGTTTTCTTCAAGTTGTAACGAATGTTCCCGATGGGATTTTTTTTGAGTTGCAAGTACTTTAGCATTTTTGGGCTAAGAACCGAGTCACTTCTTAACTGTCATTGTATGATCTTTATTTATAAACAACATCCCTTTTTTTAATTTTTAATTAGACTTCTGTGTTTGCTTGGACAATTAAAACATTTTTTTTGTTTTTTTTTTACTTTAAATGTGCTTTTCTTAGTGATCTAAAACACAGGCTTTACGATTGTTGATCACATATTTCTTAGTTCATCCTATCTAGCTGCTTGCTTATTTTCACCTGTTATTCTTCTTGGTGATTCATTAAGTTCAGTGCTGAAAGTTTCATTGAAAAGCTGTCAGCCGAAGCACTGGCCGGTCTAACTGAAGTCCAGTGCAGTTAGTTAGCCGCTCATTATTGCATCTCTACTCAGTCATCCTTGCGGAAGGATGACATACATCATTAGTGACTGAATATTTGTTAGTGAGTACGATTTTAAGAGCACTTGTGCCCATCGTGATGCCCACGATGGCCGCCAGTATGACTTGGAGAGCCGAAAATTAGACTAGAGATGTTTAAGGCAACAGTATGAGCCGTTGCTTCTTATGCAGACACATAATCAAATACATTATCCTCATTTTCGTATAGAGGATGCAATTAAAGCTGTTCCTAAATTCAATGAGGTGAGCCAAAATATTTATTAATTCACTTTGAGCGCGTTGCTGTTTCCATGGTTGGCCCAAGGATAATGGCTATTACTTGTACATGGGTGCATTTGTCAGCAGGACTCAAGAGGTGTTCTGAGCTCTGGACTTGGTACAGTCACAAACTTATCATGTAAGGCAGGCTATGGTAAATATTTAAAAAAAAGGTACCAGAGGCTTATCGACAAGATTTCCAAAAATTTCCCCGTAAAGGTGATGCACTCAAGTACAAAAAATTACCGAGCTGTTTATACTGGAGGGAAAATCCCCCTTAAAAAGGTTGTTTTCACACTGACGAGCGTGATCTGCGCACATTAGCCGGTTCGATCATTTCGCTTTTCACTTCCCAAAACGTACACCCTCACACCAAATGTAATCAAACCCTTCGATTTCCAGGGAAATTCTGCGTGTTTGGCCATGTTTTAAGGATTTGTTATGGAGATTATTAAAGTAATTGGTACTGTTAGCAGTACCGTGCCCCACACATCCTGAGTAACCCTGTCATGGGCCTCATATACCGTCCGGTGTAAAAATCAATTTAAATAACTAGT
>NC_051386.1:37943241-37945062 GCF_015228065.2 Penaeus monodon | reverse complement strand
TTTTTTTTTTATGATCATTAGGTTTTATCATAATGTTTAACTCACTGTGAATGATTTGTTTAATTTAAGCATTTGCTTCTCTGGTATTTGTTATTTTTTGTGAAATATCTAATTAATTTATTAACTTTGATATATTAAACAATAATTGCTTTCATAACGATTGATATTTGATTCATGAACACAGCCACTCGTGTCCTGTAGTTTTTTTATGAATTTTCTTACATACAGATTTCCCTACATGTGCTCAACTAGCAAGGATTCTATCAATAGGCCCTAATGACCGCTCCTGATTTCCCCCTTCCTTGAAATTGCCGGATTTTTTTTCTAATGCTATTGATGTCAATTCCGTTGCTATACAAAAGGAATTTTCCACAAATTAAGGAAAATGGTAAATAAGTGAGTTAGGTAGGACTAATAACTGACTCCTTGGTGACTCAGCATTGGTAGAGCCATCTATGTATAAATGCAATAAATTAACTTATATTACTGTCGTCATGACATGTATTCTTGTTATCCTGCCGATTGGGTTAAGATATAATGTAGTTTTGAATGTTGTTGATTTGGTGTTTATCAAGTTTCGTGACTGATAATTATATAACTGTCTAGTATGTAAAATGTCAACCCCAAATAATGTCTGATTTTTGTTTCATATAACTTTGATATAGTAATTGTATTATATTGCATTGATAATTATTAGTTAATAAATCTAGTGATTTTCATAGAGATTGAATTCAATCCTTAAACTGTACTAATAATAGTATTGTCAAATTGAAATGCACAGAATAATTACTTGAAGTTACATTACTATTAATGAGAACAACTACTTAATCTAACATCAAAAGTCTTGATGCTGAAGAGCATTCAGTAAAATGTTACGGAGTACGGAACCACAACAGCATAGTACGGGCATTTTAGAGATTAGGGTCTGGTAACACGCTGTCGCCAGTGACGACGAAACGCAATAGTTTTATCTTATCTACAGCGAAACTGGCACTTATTAACACTCATCTCAAAACCAGCTTTTTCCAAAATTGGCAGTGTGTCATTAAGATTTACTAAACGTTCATCAAAATTAGAAGAGTTATTCACCACGTCGTCGAGATAAGCTAAAGTGTGGCCCCAGAAAACTTATTCATTCGTTGGTACGTCGCACCTGCCGTTCACAGACCGTGGGGCACAGAAAACACTTTATTACTAACTTGCTCGTCTATCAGCACTTCCATAAGCAATAACGGACATGAATTTGATATCGTAACGGAGTTCACCATATGGAACCTTTGTATGGTTATCACCATGACTACCACAAGCATTGTCGCTGGTCGTCAAAATGTGCGTCCTGGTCGGTTGGGCCAGGTGCACACGAGGCCTCGGTTCCCCGGCCCATAGAAAGAGGTAGTGCCTTCTACGGTGGTTGTGGGGGCGACTGTCAACACACAAGTCCAGTTGCTTTTTCCCGATAGTCAACCGTCATATTACCTGATAAGCATTGGTAATGACAATACGCGTGGTTGTGTTGACACGACGGGAATCGGACGACGCATTTCATGGGGAGAGACAACCCTGACGTAAACAGCTTCTTTACCTTAGCGACAATGTCATGCAGTGGCAAGTCCTCACATGCTAGAGCAGGTCTGACAAATCAAAAGTAAGCCAATCAGATGCATGCGTCTTATCATGTGTGGGGTGTCGGGGATCTGTGCGAACTCTCAATTACCATTTTAATAATCACTTGTTTTGCCATTTGTAACATGCGATTCCCTTGGTGATGCACCTTAATTTGTGTTTTCTTCAATGTTGTAACGAATGTTCCCGATGGTATTG
>NC_051386.1:37918241-37933241 GCF_015228065.2 Penaeus monodon | reverse complement strand
TGAAAGTGATTAACTAATCAATACCCGTATCTGAAATCATTACTCATAACCAGTGATGTACAGACAAGGATCCCCTCCAATGCAGGTTGACATAGATCAATGATCACCGCATAACCACACAACCTTGTCGAGAGTGAAAGCATGTTAATGATCACGAGGTAACCACCAGACCGTAGCTAATGATGACTAACACGCACACCTTCATAGTTTCAAAATAGTACATCTAACAGACAAGGTTGACCAATATCCGGAACCGAAATCATTCCCGTATACATGTGCTTACAGATGACTCACCCGCGGCCATCCAACACGCAATATTTCACCATGTTTAAAACTTGTACGCGAATCGATAATTAATTTTGTTACAGAAGAGGGAAACCGTCTCTCCTAATGACTGAAACTGGTCAAGATCAATAATAAATAGTCACACTAGTTCAGTGCTAATGACCGATATTTTTCTGCTCCTCTTCTCACTGTAACAGATTAAGAATTACAATTAAGTGTAAAAATTAAATAAAAACTCGTTTACAATATATGCTTTTATTTTTGATTGTATAAACACTATACAATGCGCTCGGCACGACCACACACACCACACACACACATCACACACACCACACACACACACACACACACACACACACACACACATACACACACAAACCACCCACACACGCACACCACACACACACACAATGTCACATATAACAGAGACGGTTGCCGACGAGGGAAGACTCTCCATTGCCTTGATTACTACCGCATGTGCCCCCCCCCCCCCCCCCCCAACCAACCCTTCTCTACCGTGCGTTGACCCGTTGCCCAAGATCGAACAACCGTGCAAATGATTAGGAATATATTCGATAGATCATCGTTCACACCGGTGGCAGCTCTTGGATGGTTTGATAGGGCATGTATCAGGACCATCTATGTAGCGGTAAGTTAGAGCCTGTCTGGAAGATAATTCTTTTGTCTCGGTCGTATCCTCCTCTTAAATGACAGTCTGTCACCAGTGGAGACGGACTTAACCCGTTTCTTCATCGCGGTGATATCTCCAGGTGACGTGGGTTTCTCCATTTTGAATATCTTTTTTCTTCCTGGCGTATTGGTCACGCACTGTTCACTCACCAACGACTAACAGGGGCTTTAATACCATTGACGGTCAATATTTCCATGCTTGGCAACTATTGATATTGTTGGCGGGCGGACACAAATACGGCTTAAATTTTCTGTGTAAATGTAAAAATGTGCGATTACCACTATTTTCTATTGTTTACACCTTTCATTGCTTATAAAACTAAAAGGTTAATTACCTAATAGATTGAAAAGGAGTCGTTGTTTTTATTCTATTTAATAGAGGCATTTAAAAGGGTTTCCAAGGTATCTACACCTGGTCAAAGACGGGTTTCACACGAACAACACACACACACCCACCACACACAACACACCACATCAGATAATAAAAACATTCAGTGAAAAGGAAATCATGAAACTCTTGTTGTACCCAACATGCTTTAATAATGATTTCCATCTTTCACAACACGAGTCTAACAGGTGATAACACAAATAAGATAAAAAGTACATGCATATAATTTTTTTGTGTATGTAAAATGCGTAATAACTAACCACTACGCACCTTTTGAAAATTGCAGGCTTATACACAGGTTAATTCATAATATACAGGTGCAACCCTGAAATAAGAATAACAAACAAATTTCTTACTTCGCAGGACGATTGTATAGCTATATTACATCCACAAGAGCATCTTTCTATAAATACAGTTCAACTCACAAGGTCATAAAACTCTTGTTTTGTAACTCAATGTCTTTATTGATGAACTTTCAAAACACACATCCTAACAGGTGATAATACAAATAAAATAAAAATAACAAGCTTAAATTTTTCTGTGTAAATGTAAATGGCGATAACCAAAAAACTAACAAAAATTTCTCATACATACCTTTGAAAATTTCAGGCTTATACAACAGTTTATTTACCAACAAGGTTTGAAAAGGTCGCCGGTTTCCTTCATTTAGAGAGTATTAATAGGGGTTTTCAACGCATCTCGTGCGCGAGACCAAAGATGGGTTTCCCCATGCCTATTTCCGTCTGAACAGTTAATTATCTACCACTAGGACGCACCACCTGTCCCTCCGTGTGAACCATTTATGTTTTGCTAATTAACCTCAGGGCAATGCGGAATATATTTCCTAAAATGTATCCCGCCTCAGCTCTCAATTTTGTAGCATTCATACAATGCAAACTAGGAAATATGTTCAGCTTTCCATATTATAACTCTGTGCACGCCAATACAGTGCATTCTCTTCTGATATAAAAAAGAACCCAGGGTAAACATCGATTAGGATCCCTGTTTATGATGATATAAGAAAAAGATGAATTAGAACAGCAAGGTGGACTAGCTTTTCAGTAATTTACTCCCCTCCACAAAATGGGTCTATAGTACCTCCCCACAAGTAGATACGAGAAAAGAACTATGCAATGGTAAACCACTAATGATTTGGTTACTATAGTTTCATTCATCTGCAAATATGCTTTTTGTTCTCCTACAAGAACGGGAAAAATATTGTAAAAAACCAATAACATTGCCGACGGGAAATATCCACTAAAACTTTACTTCTCGTTTCCTGCATGGCACCCTCCTTTCTCACCAGTCTACAAACATGCTATAAAATCGGGTGTAATAAGTTGCTATCTTTAATTCGGCTACGGCGATTGTAGTTTCATTTATCTAGCAAATATGTTTTTTTGTCTCCTACAAGCACGGGAAAAATTTATAAAAGCACAAAATAACCTTGCCAACGGTATAATTCAACCAACTTTACTTTTCTCGATTTCCCCGTCCATTGCCTTTCTTCAAATTGCAGCAAGAGATGGAGCTTAGATAAGTGTGTTATTTTTAAGAGACGATCATCGCTCCGCCGGATATGGTGATTTACTTATACGGAAAAGTACATTCAGCCCCGCTTTTAAGTAACACAGGCTATATTTTCCTCAAATCTCCCTATTCAAAGAGAAAAATATTTTTTACGTTGGCACTGAATAAAACTTGACACGCTCGATCCTCTTTAGTATTATTCTGAATATCTTACTAGCAAGTCATACCAAAATGAAAAAATTATATATATCTTAACATCCTTTTGCCTATGATGTTTCACTATTCCCTAGTTGTTGTAGTAGCGACAGCTTTAAGGGCCCCTATAAATTATTTTTATCTTCAAAAATCAAACCCTGTATACAAGATGCTTTCACTTGATTATTTGTCCCTTTTAACAACTAGGTCCTTATCAAAACAAAAACTTTTAGAAGATACAAAAAAAAGAGGTAAAATAATATTAACTCCACCTGTTATAAGCTTTTTAATTGTACGTTGTTATGGACAATGAACAAAGTCAAATTCGCCTAAAGGCAAGATTTTTTGACCAAGGTATATGTTTTACCCCTGTGTGTGGTAGTAAAAAATATATATATTAGTGACAACCCTCGATGCGATGGATCTTAGCAGACAGCATGCGATTTTCCCAACTGATATTCTTTTTTTCTTTTTCTTAAAAACCGAGTTATCTAATAAAGGTGCTTTCTTGTTTGTGTGTCCCCTACATTAGATATTCTTGTTTTTACTGGCATAAAAGTGTATTACGCACATACAGTCGAGGAGGTAAGTTATGGAGAAAGGTTTGAAATCACCGTCCTAAAGGGAACAAGCCGCACCGAATCAATAATTTTCTAAATGACAAGTAAAAACATTTGTTTAGGAGAAAAAAAGTTCGCATTACTCATAATAAGGAGGGAAAAAGCTTCTTTTCCCATAACTTTAGAGAAAGCAAAATGCCCTTTTTTTCAAATACAGGTGATTGAAGTATTTGTTATGACCAGGAGCAGACTTTTTCAGACTTGGAATATTGGTAAGGATTAAACTGTTATAGCATTGCTAACCATCTTTACAAAAGTCTTATTTATCTAGAGATTCCTTCCTAACTCTGACAATGCTCCAGGCAATATCCAGCAACGGACAACCTCAGACAGGTATCAGGGAATACCCCGTGCTTGTCACGAGTAATGACTTCACCGTATGGTAAAACATTAATGTCGTGCGAATAGAGGAAGAGGCGAACCTAGGCGACACCATGAAGTAACTTTTCCTCGTCCTCCTTTCGTGAAGAACCGCATACTTAAAATGAATATCTACCTGGAAATCGCCACGACCCTTCAATCATTTGACCAAGGTACCCCATGTTCTAGATAGCTAAGAGTTTTAAAAATTCTCGCTCTCGGTTGTTGATCTTCGTAGCACATCGTTCTTCACACCCCGGGATCGTTTGTTTCCGCTAGCTCACGTCTGTTCTCCCCTATCAAACGTTCATATCTTTTGCGAGGCCCTCACACTTCCGCCTAAATCTGCTCCGCCTCCCCTCATCCCTCGACTAAGCGCGATGCTGTATTTACCGCGAGATGTAAAAATGTGTATTATAATCATAATTGGAGCTATACATAACTTCACACACCACTAATATGTATTGACATTGATGACTTAGACATTGGTGTGCTTACAGCCATATCAAGCTTGAGGTTCCTTGCCAGAAAAGAACATAAAATTTGATCAACAGTAAGATGTCTTTCATTAGTATTATAAAATAGATATTACTCGTATGACTACAATGCACATCATCATAGTACAAAACATTTGCCACGATAATTTGTCAGAATTTATAATTCCATCATTCATTCAAGTTTTGCTTCTCGCTTTCCTCGCAATTATTTATTTTTTTCCCATTCGCAGACAGGAATCGACGGTAACAGGGCAACGATTTGCTGTCTTCCGGGCATGTCACCTTGGTCGGAAGGAGCATTCAAGATCTGATAGAGGGACTATAATACTAACAACCGCATCGAGCCATTACATGCTAGTATTTTACCAAATTTCCTTATGTAAAAGTGTAATTTTTATTCTTAAATGACAATAATGCTTACCAATGGCATCATATATGTCTTTTTTGCATAAAAGTACATCTACCTTGTTATTAAAGAAGAAATATACCAAGTTCCTCCAATACATTTTCCAGCGAGACAAGTACATACGTCTATAATGCTGTACATTTTTCCCACTAAATGTGCGACCGCCATTGCAACTCCTCACAATGCCACTGTTAACAAAACTTTACTTGGCGGTTACATTATAATCATTCTACTGTGAAAACTTCCTCCGTTATCACCGTACTCTCGTCGTCAGACGAATATTTCTCCTGTAATTTGTGAACGGCAGCTTAGAGCGAGGGGCTCTATATTCCCGCACGCGCCGCACTCGTCACTGACGCTGATGCGCGCGCGGGAAGTAAAGACCGCACGCGGCGGCGCGAGGGCGCGAGGTGGCGGCGGCGGCGAGGCGCGGAGGGCGTGGAAGGCGACAAGGGGAGGGGCTTCTTATAAAAGTTTCTTGTTATCAAGAAAATATAATTTTCGCTAATTTTGCAGTGTTTTATCTTGCAAAGATAAACCGGCTTTGTCATCATCGACTTCCTTGTATTTCATATTTTGCCTCTGACGTATTTTACAAGGTCCCTTTTATCTAATATACAAAATATTTTTATCGCCTTTTTTATATCAAGCGGATATATATATATATATATATATATGATTATATATATATATATTAATATATATTATGATATAGAGCGAGAGAGAGAGAGGAGAGAGAGAGACATAACCTTTATAATTTAAAAATATTGAAATTTTTGACAGGTATGTTTATTAGTGTCATTTTTTTAAATATTCAAACGACTTTACGCAGGGAAAAATGTAGAACTATAGTGAACTTGAATGTTGCCCTTCCCCTCGCTATGTAAGTGTTGTCGTCAAGGCGAAGGCGCCACCCCTCCCTGTCGCCCTCGCCGCCCTCCGCCGCCCTCGTCGCCCGCCGCCGCCCTCCGCCGCCCTCGCCGCCGCCGCGTGGCGGTTTTAACTTCGCCTGGAGCCCCGCGGCGCGCATCCGCGTCGTGATGAGTGGGCGCGTGCGGGATATAGAGCCTCCTCTTCTAAGCTGCGGTCAACATTACGGAAGAAATATTCTCTGACGACGTGAAGTAACGGTGATAACGTAGGCAGTTTTTTTTACATGCTGAAATGATTATAATGTACCGCCAAGTAAAAGTTTTTGTTATACAAGGCATTGGGAGGAGTGCCATTGGCGGTTCGCACATTTAGTGGAAATGTACAGCATCTCAGACGTATGTACTTGTCTCGCTGGAAAAAATGGATGAGGATTGGGTATATTTCTTCTTTAATAACAAGTTAGATGGTACTTTTGGCAAAAAATACATTATTGTGCCCATTGGTAAGCATTATTTGTCATTTAAGAATAAAATTTACACTTTTACATACGGAAATTTGGTAAAGTCTAGCATTTAATGGCTCGGATGCGGTTGTTAGTATTTATAACCTCTATCAGAATCGAATGCTCCTTCCGACAAAGTGACATGCCCGGAGACGCAAATCGGCCTGTTACCGGGGGCCGATTCTGTCTGCGAATGGGAAAAACTAAGTAATTGCGAGGAAGCGAGAAGCAAACGTGAATGAAAATTGTGAAATTATAATTCTGGACAATTATCGTGGCAAATGTTTGTACTATTATGATGTGTATTGTAGTCCTTACTATTAATTATCTATTTTTATAACTACTACTGAAGACATATAATACTGTTTATCAAATTTTTAGTTTTCTTCGCAAGGAACCTCCAAGCTTGATATGGCTGTTAAGCACCACCAATTCTAAGTCAATCAATGTACACATACATATTTAGTGTTTGTGTGAAAGTTTATGTTATCGCTCCACATTAGTTATAATCACCATTTTTTTACATCCTCAAGCGGTCAATACAGCATCGCGCTTAGTCGAGGGGAGAGGGGAAGAGGAGCAGATTTGGATAAGGGTGGGAGCCTCGCCAAACAAGAGATGACATTTTGATAAGGGAGAACAGACCGTGGCTAGCGGAAGCGAGTGGGTGTGAAGAACGATGTGCTACGAAGATCAACCCAGCGAGGCGAGAAGTTTTAAAACGCTCTAGCTATCTAGAACATGGGGTTTACCTTGGTCAAATGATTGAAGGTGCGATTCCATGGTAGGATAAATTCATTAAGTATGCGGTTCTTCACGAAAGAGACGAGAAAAGTACTTCCATGGTGTCACGCTCTAAATGTTCGCCTCTTCCTCTGCTTCTCACGGCCATTAATGGTTTTTACTATGAACGGTGAAGTCATTATCTCGTGAAAAGCAGGGTATTCCCTGATACCTGTCTGAGGTTGTTCCGTTGTCCCTGATATTGCCTGGATCGTTTCAGAGTTTTAGTAAGGCATCGTTTAGATAAATAAGACTTTTTTGTAAAGATGGTAAGCAATGCTATAGACATTTTAATCCTTACCATATAGTTCCCAAGTCTGAAAAAGTCTGCTCTGGTCTACACAATACTTCATCACCCTTGTATTTGAAGAAAAGGCATTTTGCTTTTCCTCTAAGTATGAAAAGAAGCTTTTCCCCTCCCTTATTATTATGGTAAGGCAATATTTTTTTTCTCCTAAACGAATGCTTTTTTACTTTTTCATTTAGAGAAATATTGCTTCGGTTGCGGCTTTTTCCCAGTGTTTAGACTGTGATTTTTCAACCTTTCTCCATAACTTACCTCCTCGACTGTATGTTGGTCGTCATATACACTTTTACTGCCATGTAACCAGAATATCTATGTGAGTACACACACCAAGAAATCACTTATAGATAGCTCGGTTTTAAGAAAAGAAAAAACGCATCAGTTGGAAATCGCAGCTGTCTGCTATAGAATCCATCGCATCGAGGGTGTCACTATATATATATTTTTTTTACTCACAGGGGTAAACATATCCTTTGGTCAAAAATCTTGCTTTAGGCGAATTTGACTTGTCATTGTCGCAATACACTACAATTATAAAAGCTTTATAACTGGGTAGATTATATTTATTTTACCTCTTTGTTTGTATCTTATAAAAGGGTTTTTGTTTTGGATAAAGAACGTAGTTTTGTTAAAAGGGAAAATTATCACGTGAAAGCCTTCTTGTGTATACAGGTGTTTTTGATTTTTGTAGATTAAAAATAATTTATAGGGGCCTTAAATGCTTTCGCTACTACACAACTAGGGACTAGTGAAACATCATAGGCAAAGGTGTTAGTATATATATGATTTTTTCATTTGGTATGAACTTTGTAGTAAGATCTTCAGAAATATTACAGAGATCGAGTGTTCAAGTTTTATCGTGCCACGTAAAAAAATATTTTTTCTCTTTGAATAGGGAGATTTGAGATAATATATGCATGTGTTACTTAAAAAGCGGTGGCTGAATGTACTTTCCGATAAAGTAAATCCCCATAGTCGGCCGGTGGATGATAGTCTCTAGAAATAACAACTTATCTACTTCCATCTCGTTCTGCATATTTGAAGAAGGCAATGACGGGAAATCGGAAGTAAAGTTTGGTTGAGATTATACCCGTTGCAGTTTTATTTTGTGTCCTTTTATAATGTTTTTCCCGTTCTTGTAGGAGACAAGAAACAATTGCTAGATAAATGAACTACAATCGCCGAGTCCACTAAAGATAGCAACTTATCTACCCCCGTATTTTATAGCAGGTTTGTAGACTGGTGAGAAAGACCATGCAGGGGAAATCGAGAGTAAAGTTTAGTGGATTTTTCGCGTCCGGCAAGGTTATTTGTGTCTTTTTTAAACAATATTTTTCCCGTTCTTGTAGAGAGCAGAAACAGCATATTGCTAGATGAAGGAAACTATAGTCACCAACATAGTGGTTTTACCATTGCAATATTTCCTTTTTCTTTGTATATACTTGTGGGGAGGGACTATAGACACTTTTGTGGAGGGGAGTAATTACTGAAGCGATTCCACCTTCCCCTGTTCTTAATTCTCTTTTTCTTATATCATCATAACAGAGGATCCCTAATCGATGTTTACCTGGTCTTTTTAACATATCAGAAGAGAATGCACTGTATTGGCGTGGCACAGAGTTATACATATGGGAAGCGAACATATTTCCTATTTGCCATTGTAATTGTACAAATTGAAGAGCTGAGCGGGAACAGTTTTAGGAAATGTATCATTGCCCTTGAGTTGATTGCAAAACATACTGTTCAGCAGAGGGACAGGTGGTGGTCCTAGTTTGGTGATATTAACGTTCCGACGAAATAGATGGTGGAAACCCATCTTTGGTCTCGCGCAGATGCGTGGAAAACCCTATTAATACTCTCTAAATAGAATGAACCGGCGACTTTTCAACCCTGTTAGGTAAATAAACTGTTGTATAAGCCTGAATTTTCAAGGATGGAGATATGGTTTATCGCATTTACATTTACACAGAAAATTTAAGCTGTTATTTTTTATTTTATTGTATTATCACTGTTAGTATGTGTTTTTGGTGAAAGTCAATAATAAAGACATTGAGTACAACAAGAGGTTTTATGATCCCTGTGGTGAATTGTATTTTTTATTAGAAGATGCCCTTTGGGATGTAAAGATAGCTTTCAATCGTCCTGCGAAGTTAAGAAATTTCTGTTTTGTTATTCTTATTAGGGTTTGCACCTGTTATATTATGATTAACCTGTTGTATAAGCCTGCAATTTTCAAGGTGTCGATATGGTAGTTTATCGCATTTACATTACACAAAAATATATCTGTTATATTTTTTATCTTATTTGTGTTCTCCCCCTGTTAGGACTCGTGTTTGTGTAAGCTTGAAAGTCATATAAAGGCATGTTGGTACAACAAGAGTTTTTTCTGATCCTTTTCACTGAATTGTATTTTTATTATTAGGTGTTGTGTGGTTGTGTGTGTGTGTGTGTGTGGTGTGTGGTTGTGTGTGTTTTGTGTGAAACCCGTCTTTGACCATGTTGTAGATACATGAACCTCTTTAATGCTCTCTAATAGAATAAAAACCAACGACTTTTCAATCTATTATGTACTTAACCTTTAGTTTTTATAAGGCATGGAAAGGTGTACTATGAAAATAGTGGTAATCGCATTTTACATTTACACCGAAATTTAAGCCTGTTATTTGTGTTCCGCCCGCCCAACAAATATCAAATATTTGCCATCAGGAAATATTGCCGTCATTGGTATTAAGCCCTGTTTAGTCGTTGGTGAGTGCAGTGAGTGACAATACCAGAAAGAAAGAAAGATATTCATGGAGAAACCCACGTCACCTGGAGATATCACCGCGATGAGAAACGGGTTAAGTTCGTAATCCACTGGTGACAGACTGTCCATTTTAAGAGGAGGATCGACCGAGACAAAAGAATTATCTTCCAGACAGCTCTAACTTATCGCTACATAGATGGTCCCTAATACATGCCCTATGAAACATCCCAAGAGCTGCCACCGGTGAAGATGATCTATCGAATATATTCTCATCAGATTGCACGGTTCGATCTTGGCAACGGGTCATCGCACGGTGAGAGGAGTTTGTTGGCATGCGTAGTAATCAGCCTAATGGAGAGTTTTCCCCTCGTCTGCACCGCCTCTGTTATTGCTGACTTATTTCCTCTCATTGACTTAACAGAAACGATGAGGATTCGACAGCATGGCAAGTGATAGTAATGCAGGCACGGGTTAGAATTTTTCCTTGTCATCTGCATCATATGCAGGGTGGGAAAAAAAAAAAGGTATGTGTGTGTGTGTGTTGTGTGTGGGTGTGTGTGTGTGTGTGTTTGTGTGTGTGTGTGTGTGTGTGTTTGTGGTGTGTGTGGGTGTGTGCGAGCGCATTGTATAGTGTTTATACAACAATAAAGCATATATTGTAATAAACGATTTTATAATCCTTTACACTTATTGTATTCTTATCTCTGCTACAGTGAGAGAGGAGCAGAAATTATCGGTCATTAGCAGACCTGTGTGACCTATTATTATTGATTTTGACAGTTTCAGTCATTGGAGGAGACGGTTTCCCCTCGTCTGTAACAAATCGTGCTCGATCTCGGTAAGTTTTAAACAATGGTGAATATTGCGGGGTGAGTCATCTGTAGCACCTGTCTACGGTAATGATTTCGGTTACGGATATTGGCCGTCCTTTCTGTTATGATGTACCATTTTTCAAAATCACCGCAAGGTGTGTGTGCTAGTCATCATTAGCTATGGTCTAGTGTTGCCTCGGATCATTAACCCTGCTTTCCACTCTCGACAAGGTTGTGATCATTGATCTATGTCACCTGTCCCTATCTTGGGGGGATACTCGTCTGTAGTATATCATTGTTTCATTTTTTTCTTATGCTGCATCATGTACTAATATAAAATGTATATGTTAAAATAGGTTATGATTTCCGTCGGGTATTGTTATGTTTGTTGTGGACATTGGTTGCGGTTTTGTGGTTTCGTCAGGTCACTGATTACGTCACGGTTACTGACGTCTACTTTCACATTCATGTACGTGTGTGAGGGTGTTCGATTTTGTCACCTCATTACCCTTTCACTCTCGATAAGGTGTGGTCATTATCTATGTCACCGGTTACCTGCATTGGAGGGGATACTCATCTGTATATAGTCATTTGTTTCTTATTTCTCTTTATGAGGCGTCATGTACGACATAAATACATATGTGAAAGTAGGTTAATGATTTTCCGGGTATTGATTATGTTTGTTGTTGTTGTGGACATTGTTGCGGTTTGTGGTTTCGTCCAAGGTCACTGATTACGTCATGGTCACTGGCTACTTTCACATTCATGTACGTACATGAAGGTTTTCGCTTTTGTCCACCTCATTATCTGCTTTCACTCCTCGATAAGGTTGTGTGGTACGCTGTGATCATTAGTCTATGTCACCTGTCACTGCTTGGAGGGGATAGCTAACTCGCTGTAGTACATCATTTGTTTCCATTAATTTTCTCTTATGGAGGCTATGTACGACATAAAATGGCGCCATGTAAAGTGGGTTAATGATTTCCGGGTAATTGATTATGTTGTTGTGTTTGTGGACATTGGTTGGCGTTGTGTGGTTCGGTCAAGGTCACTGATTACGTCACGTCAACTGACCTACTTTCACATTCATGTACGTACATGAATGTGAGCGTTTCTGTCATGTACGTATTTGAATGTGCAGCGTTCTGTCGGGTTTACAACTACTTATATATATATATATACATATATACACACACATATATACGTACATGTGTGTGTGTGTGTAGATGCACAAAGCACGTACATACATATACACACGCACATCCCCATGAGCTAATACGCCTTTCCGGCGAGCGCGTTGAGGATCCAAGGATCCCGGTTAATGCGATGCCTTTTATGCGACTTAACTTAACTAATTCTCCGAGTTAACCTCCTCTTCGCTGCGACATGTTTTTTAACCCTAGGATAAGAGGCTCGGAATGGCAGGCGTCTGGAGCACGAGCATACACATGTATGTACACACCGGTAGACACTGATACGCCCTCATATGCGTATGTGTATGCATACGTGTATGTACATATATATATATATATATATATATATATATATATATATTATGTATATTATGGTATATATATATATATATATATATAATATATATATATATATATATATATGATATTATATATTTATGTGGTGGTGTTTGTGTGGTGGTGTGTGTGTGGTGTGTATGTAATTATATATAGTATGTATATATATATGATATATTATATTAGATAATATATGTATATATATATATATATCTATATATCTATATCTAATGGTATAATATATCTCTATTATCCTATATATAAGGCCGCGGTGGCTGAGTGGTTTAGAGCATCGGACTGAAGACTGTGCACGACGGCAATCTGAGTTCGCAGTGTTCGAGTCACCGGCTGCGCGTTTGTTGCCTTGTGCAAGGAACTTCACCTCTGATTGCCTACCTAGCCACTGGGTGACCAAGACCAGCCCAGTTAGAGTGCTGGTCCAAGCCCGGGTAAATAGAGAGAATATTACCTAAAAAGGTAACACACAGGCACTCTCCGTGGAAAGGAACTGGGGACACGACCATACTCACTCCAAGAGCATCACAACATGAAAAATAAATTAGGTATCATGCTGTGAACCACGGGCGGGCTCTACATGCATCTACCAGTAAAAAAAAAAAAAAAAAAAAAAAAAAAAAAAAAAAAAAAAAAAAAAAAAAAAAAAAAAAAAAAAAAAAAAAAATATATATTATTATATTATATATATAAATATTTATATTATATATAATATAAAACTTAAAATTTATTGTTATAATCTCTCATGGGAAAATTATCTTTATCATTATCATGAGACAGACATGCTATGATGAATTTTTGTTATGTTATTAATTTTTTATTATTTTTATTATTATATTATTATTTTTTATTATTATTATTATTTTTATTATATTATTATTATTATTTATTATTTTACTATTATTTTAATATTATTATTATATTATTTTTGTTATTTTTATTTTTATTTTCATATTAATATTTTTATTATTTTTTTATTATTATTACTATTATTATATATTATTATTATTATTATTTTATTTTTATTATTTTTAAAAATTTATTATTATCATTTTTTACATTATCATTATTATCATCTTTCATCATTTTTATTATTATTATTTTTTATTAATTATTTATTATTATATTTTTATTCATTAATTATTATTATTATTTTATTTTATTATTATTTTATATTATTATTTTTTACACTATAGTCATAATCATTATTAATGTAGTTTAGTAGTAGTATCAAAATTATCATTAGCTTACTACATATTTCTCTATCATTTTTATTATATCAATAATTTATTTAGCTGCGTTGCTGTCATCAGCATCCACACTGCCGCCTTCCGGCCAGCCCCTTCTAACCCGACCCCCCCTTTTCGGAGCACCCCCAAACACGCCCTGGTGCCCCTGGGGCCCGGGCGACCTCTGATGGTCCTCTGACGGGCCCTTCTTTCTCGATCGTGTACACAGTGTCTCTCCCTTCGGCGAGACGGTGTGCCCCCCCCCTGGATTTCGTAAAGGGACCTGAGTCTGGGCATCCCGTGTTCACGTGACGGCCCCTCACGCCGACCGTCATGGCCCTCGTGCGCCCCGTCAGCCACCAGTGTCCCACACTGCCGACCGCGTCACGGTCATCGCGCCGTCGGCATCGGGTGTTTCGGCCCCGGCGCTCCCCGCGGCCCCTTCTCTCACGTGCCCGACAAGTTCACGCCCAAAGGGGGGAAATACCACATCTGCACCCCTTCCCCCCCGTACCCGGGCGACCTGTACCCGAAATCCCACACCTCAAGTTTACGTGGGACACGTGCTCCCGCTGGGCCTCGCCACCTTCTACGTGCTCATGGCCGCCACCTGTGGTTCGGCGCAGCACCTACCCCGGGGAAGCGGCAGGCCAGCAAACGCCGGTGAGGCCGAGGAAGGTGGCCAAGATGGTCCCCGGGCCCTTTGTCACCATCTTGCCATCTGCTTCCTCCCCTCAACATCTTCATCATGTGGGGGCACTTCGGCGAAACTCCAGCGAACTAAACATTCTGGCACTCCTTTCCCCATCGTCGGCTTCTGTCGTCCTTATTAACTCCTGCATCAAAACCCCTCGCCCTTACTTCGTCAGCGGCACCTTCCGCAATATTTAACCCCCAGTCTTCTGCTGGTGCCCGGCGGAGGCGGGGGGGCAGGAGGGACTGGGGGCCCCACCGCTCCACGGCCACACGCCTCTCGAGGCCCCTCGGGCGGAGTGACCTGAGGATGGTCGGGGGCGGGAAACGGCACCCACGACGCGCCCCACCGCCTCACCCTCACCAGCCCCCAGCCTTCCCCCCTCGCGGAAACACCCAACCCCGGGTCCGTTGTTTAGCGCCAGAGTTGGGGCAGCCCAGGCTCTCTCGAGGCGCAGGCTGGGGGCGTGGAAAGGCCGGCTGTTGGGCCCCCGATTGATCCCGTGGAAAAAGTACTAATGTTGGGGGGTGGTCACCCCCCTT
>NC_051386.1:37914259-37916759 GCF_015228065.2 Penaeus monodon | reverse complement strand
CGCACTGCCACGTCAACAGACATCAAAATGGCCGGCGCCGAAAATGGTCGTCACTCGCCAAGTATGAACTGGAAAACTAGCGATTCGTATGGCGCGCTTATGACTTTCAAAAAACGTTGTAACATATACTTCAAAGTTGAGAAGATACCAAGAGAAGAACAGTCAAACCATATCATTCTATACGCAGATACTCCCGGGCAGGAAATGATTAGAGGCAAACAATCTGACTGAAGAAGATATGAAAGACCCTGACAAAGTTTGGGATGCTCTTCAGACTCAGGTAAAACCCAAGACTAATAAATATGTCGACAGACTCCGATTACGAAATTCATTCAAAGAGAAAATGAATTTTGTGATGAATTCATAAAAAGATGTGAACTCAAGCTAAGAGATGCAAATTTACTGAGACAGAACACGAATCAAGAGTCATGGAGCAATTCATGGATGGAATCCATAGTAATGATTTGCAAAGAAGCCTTATTATAGAAGGTGAAGACGTAAGGTTGAGCAAAGCCATTGACATTGCAAGATCTTTTGAAGCAACCATAAGAGATACCAGAGACATGAGAGCAAAAACAGTCAGTCAGGACTTAAATGTTGATGCTGTTAGACAAAACTTTAGAAGGGCATCAAATCCATGCAAGAAATGTGGGCAAGCACACAATAGATACTCCCCACAATCCTGCCCAGCATATGGTGCCAGGTGCAATACATGTGGCAAGATGAATCATTGGCAAAAAATGTGTCTGTCAATACCAGAAGATAAGAAAAAAACGTACCAGAGTAAGAACATGGGCCAAAGACAATACACCAGAAATAAAGTCCATAGGAACTTCAACAGTGACAAATTCAAGAAAGCTAACAGAACGTCTGCAGTGCATGAGTTCAGCCAAGATGACCCTAATGAGGACTATTTCACAATAAGTTCTGTTAGAGTAGCGGAGGTGTCAAACAATGATGATAGTGAAGCCCTTCGAACTATCAAAGTCAGAACCCCCAGCAACAAGACTGGCTCAATGACAGTTAAAGTCGATACAGGGGCTGGAGCAAACCTGCTTCCAATAAGAGCATTTCGAATCATGTGCCCAGCTTTATTAGATGCTTATGGAAAGCCAAAAATCAATCTGACCAACAACTGTCAAAAGAATTTAGTTGCAGTGAACAATCTGAAACTCAAGCATTTTGGGTCAATAAAATTAAAGTGTACATTCGACAACTCAAACTGGGTCAATGCAGACTTTTACATTCTGGACCAAGAAGTTGGACCAATCATTTTGGGTCTGCAAAGCCTGAGAGCCCTAGGCATGGTCACAATTCATGAGACACGAAGGGAAATACCACATAGTGCTGAAAGAAGGTTCAAAACCAGTCGTCCATGCACCAAGAAAATTTCCTATACATAAAAAGGACGAACTTCCAAAACCGTTATCAAAAAGGTGTCGGAACCCACAGATTGGGTCAACAGCATGGTTTGCACCATGAAGAAAGTTGGCAGTCTACGCATATGTTTAAATCCAAAAGATTTAAACAAAGCTATAAAGAGAAGCCACCAATAGACCTCCACACAAGAGGAAATTACACACAAGTTTGCAGATCCAAGATTCTTCAGCAGACTTGATGCAAAGAATGGCTATTGGTCAGTCAAGCTTGATGAAACCAGTTCATTCCTCACTACATTCAACACTCCTTTTGGCCGCTACAGATATCTCAGAATGCCTTTTGGTCTGGTTATGTCACAAGATGTTTTCCAGCAAAAAATGGATCAGATCCTCGAAAACTGCCCTGGTACCATTGGCATCACTGATGATGTAGTTGTGTTTGGAAAAACTGAAGAGGAGCACGACAAAAATCTGCATAACCTCTTCAAGATAACCATGCAGCAAGGATTAACTTTCAACAGTGCAAAATGCATGATCAAGCAGGAACAAGTGAAATTCTCTGGCACTGTTTATGACAAGGAAGGCTCTCACCCAGATCCAGACAAGGTATCAGCAATTAAAGCACTGCCGAGCCCAAGAAATGTCACAGAACTGCAACAATTTTTGGGGATGGTCACCTATATGTCGCCATTTATCCCAAACCTGGCTGATGAAACTGCACCACTTAGAAGTCTCCTAAAAAAAGGAATAGACTTTACGTGGTCACCGACCCATGAGAAGACATTTGAACACATAAAGGATATTCTGTGCACAGATGCAACACTGGCACATTTCAATCCAAATAAACCAACAGTCATACAAGTAATACATCTCAAAATGGCATTGGTGGTGCAATAGTACAATAAGACAAGCCTATTGCGTATGCATCCAAGTCTCTGTCTGAAACAGAGCCAAAGAGAACTACTTGCAGTGGTGTTTGGGTGTGAAAGATTTCACACACATGTATATGGCAAAGCATTCCAAGTGGAGAGTGACCATAAACCGCTAGAAATGATTCAGCTAAAGAATCTGACAGCAGCACAGCCCAGGCTGCAGCTTATGTTGATGAGGCTGCAGCACTA
>NC_051386.1:37876151-37881659 GCF_015228065.2 Penaeus monodon | reverse complement strand
CACCAAACACACACACACACAACACACCCCCAAAAACACCACACACCACCAAAAATACACACCACACACAAAACCCCCCCACACCACACACACACACACACACAGAGGCACACGCACACAAACACACACACACACACACACACACACACACACACACACACACACACACACACACACACACACACACACACACACACACACACACACACACAAATACACACACACATACACACACACGCGCGCGCACACGCACACACACACACAAACATATACATATATATATATATACATATATATATATATATATATATATATATATATATAATTAATAATATATATATATATATATATATACATATGTGTATATATATGTATATGTATATATATGTATATATATATATATATATATATATATATATATATATATATATATATATATGGGTGTGTGTGTGTGTGTATAGTAAAGCTCCAGATTATGCTGAGTGCGGAAGCCAATTTGTCAAATTGGAATTATCAGTTTTCATGATCCGGAGCTCTCTAAGCCGCGTTTGAGCAGCCTCGCCAGCTTGCAGATGCTCATGTTTCTATTCCTTGTGTCGCGGCTGTATCACACAGTCTTGTTGTTATCATCCTACCTGTGTATAAGTATTTTTGGCTGTTTTCCAGCGTGCTACTGTAATTTGCTGGAAAACTGTTTGTCCGTTTTTTCGCTGGAGTCTTGACCGATGATCATTTACATTCCTGAATCGTTTTGGAGTTTTTAAACCCTAAAATGATGTAGCTCTTGATTGCTTTGTTTCTTTTTCATCCATAAAGATTTCTTCTTTGTCTTTCGTGTGCAGACGTGAAAATGGTAAAGGAATTTCCATGGCAAATATCAAATTAGTTCTCACCGAAGGCAAGAGGAATCAGAAGCCGACACCCTACATCACGTAAATGTGCTTACTCACATACATTTTTAGGGTGCAGATCAGAATATATATATATATATATATATATATATATATATATATATATATATATATATATATATATATATATATATATATATATATATATAATCAATTAATTAAATCATAAAGTTCTTGAAGCGAAAAGTAACAATTTCACTTATTTCCCAGTGCATAGAAAAAATAAATGAAGTTATGAATATAAATTGCTTGATCTAGAAAATTTCAGAGTCCACTGGCGCATCCCAAACCACATTAGAGAGCGTCCGTGATCTCGCATTTCCTAATTTGGTTTCCCGAAATGGATGTCGACGTGTAAAAAAGAAAAAAAGAAAAGAAATTTTTTTTTCCCATACTATCGGTTGCGTTTCGAATTTGTTGCCTTTTGTTGGTTAGAATCTCAGTGTCTTGTCTGTTATTTTTCCATGTTTCTGATGATAGCTCTTGTTATTATATCCGTATCTCAGATCTCCTCCTTTTCCATACTTATCTTTATTTTCACTTTTTTTTTTACTTTTTCCCTTCTTTATCTGCTCTCCCATGTTCTTCCTTTTCTACCAGAGTGTTTCCTTAAAAAAAAAATGTTCCCTACCATCTCTCCCTAGAGATCATTTCCTTGCCTACCATCCCCCTACCCCCCGACCCCTTGTCCCTCTCCGATCTCCTCTTCCCCTCCCTTTCCCTCGCACAAACTGTCCCTTCTCCTCCACCCGCGCAAAACCTACCTCCCCCAAGAAAGAAAGAAAGAAGGAAAAAAAACTTCTCTCTTCTCTTTCTATATACAAAAAAAAATCTATATTCGTCCTTCCCTAAAATTTCCGACCTTCATCCCTGGCAAAGTCCTCTCCCGCTTCATCTCCCTCACCCTCACCCCTCTATTTCCTAATTCCAGTTTCCTCCTTCCACTCCTAAGCTAAATAAATTGGCTAACGCACTTTGATATTGTGATTCTCTGATGGTCATAGTGATGTTGACTGCTTTTGATTTACGAGCTCGTGCTGGCTCCTGCAGTGAAGGTTGCTCGATGAACAAGCTTTGATAATAACTGCATCGCGGCAGGTGGCCATGAAATGGGTATTGGCCTTTTTTATTCTCTCTCTCTCTCTCTCTCTCTCTCTCTCTCTCTCTCTCTCTCTCTCTCTCTCTCTCTCTCTCTCTCTCTCTCTCTCTCTCTCTCTCTCTCTCTCTCTCTCTCTCTCTCTCTCTCTCTCTCTTTCCGTATATTATTTTCTCATCCCCTATCTCTGTCTCTTTGGTAATTATTTTGTTTATAAATCACCGGCTCAATCTAAGTTCTTTCGTCTGTCAATCTTTTAGTCTGACCTGTTTCTCCCCTCTCATTCGCTGTTTCTTTCTCTCTTTTAGTCTCTTTTTATTTCCATATTACCGGTCTTAATAGCCTGTGTAGGGTGTTAAAAGCGTGTAATTTTCGCGTTTGAAATTTAATATGGTTCAAGGGAGCGATAATGGTTTTCCCAACAAACACATTAACTGCTATGTAAATATTTTATACTTATATATTCTCTCTCTTCTCTCTCTCTCTCTCTCTCTCTCTCTCTCTCTCTCTCTCCCTTTCTCACTCTCTCTCTCTTGCTCTCATCCTCTGTCTCTTTGTGTCTTTGTGTAGTTTTCTCTCTCATATCCATTTATATATCTGCCTCGTTTTTTGTTTCTACATGCATTCTGTCTCTTCACTAAATACTATTGCATTTGGAAGGAGGTTATGTTTATGTGCCTATATACTGTATCTGTACCTCTCTCTCTCTCTCTCTCTCTCTCTCTCTCTCTCTCTCTCTCTCTCTCTCTCTCTCTCTCTCTCTCTCTCTATTTCTCTCTCTCTCACACACACACACACACACAAACACACAGACACACACACACACATAATATATATATATATATATAATATATATATATATATATATATATATATATATATATATATATACATATATATATATATGTATGTATATGTATATATACACACATATATGCACTTCTAATACTCAAGCTCATGCTTTTGGGAGTATACCCTGGTGTAGTGAGCAGGCCCGTGCGTTGTTGCTCAAAAGCCCACACTAGGTAGGGCCGACCCTGCTGAAGGGGCTTATCAGTGGCACCCCAGCTAAGCTACTCCCCCTTCCTACCAAGATACACCTAAGCCAGCAGGTGGGAAGTAACTCGGCTGTCTACCTTTCAATCAAAAACCATGACAACACAAACAAAGCAATGACCCTCAATCACCGAAGGCGAAGGAGCCCCTGGTTACAGCGGGGATCAGGATATCTCCGGAGCAAAGGGTACTAAAAATCTCCAGTTAAAAACATGTTGATGAACCGTTACACATATAATATAAGGATAATGAGAAATGAATCTGACATACTAGAGTTACTTGAGGAAATCTCTTTCATTAAATGGGATGTTGTATGTCTCTGTGAAGACTAGGCAAAGAACAGAAGATACTAAATGATGGACATATACTCTAATGGAGAGGAAAACCCCAGGGTAGCAAGCAGGAATCACAGGTAAGTTTCTTAGTTCACAAACACAGAAAAGAATATCGTGCAATTCCCCATGTCCCCATCAGACATTAAAAAAGAAATTGACTTTAAATAAGCGCGATATAGTAAAAAATGTGAAAGTTATTAATAAAGTAAATGTTGGCAGCGACCATAGAATGGTCAGAGGCCAAATTGAATTTCACTCTGTAAAGGAAAAGAACAAACTCATACAAAAACCGCAGCCAAATTTAGCTAACTGGAAGACTAGAACGGCAGAATTTAGCCTTAACATCCCAAACAGATATTCACTGCTCACCGACGAAGATCTTTACAATGACCAAATCAATAAACAGTTCAATGACATAATAAAGGAAGCTGCACTTGAAGTAGAAAGTAAGCGTAGGGTCATGAAAGTATCATCAAACAAGGACAAAATAGAATTAGTTGAACTAACTAATATTATAAATAAAAAAAGACGTACGGAAATTCAGTTCTCAAATAATAAATGAAACAGTGATCTCAGGTACCAGCATGAAAACAGCTAATAGGAGACTCGGAATAGGGAGAAATAAAAAATATGCATTAAAGAAACCAGACAGAGAAGTGACATATAACCAGAATGATATCATAAAAGTAGTGGAAGACTTCTATAGGGAACTATACAATTCAAATAAACAACCATGGATAGAAGCAAACGCGGAACTAGAGACGTACCTAATTTCACAATAGAGGAAATAAAAAGATCACTTAAAGGCATGAAGAGAGTGAAAATGCCAGGTGAAGATGGAATTATTTTAGACCTTATAATAGATGCAGGAGAAATTACAACACTGAAAATAGCCAATCTTTTTAACGAATGCCTTCTCAATGGAAAAATTCCGAAAGCCTAAAAAAAGCAACAATTATTTTGATACATAAAAAGTGGGGTAGAAAGGATCTAAAAACTACCAACCCATTAGCCTCCTTTCAGTTACGTACAAACTGTTCACAAAAGTCATCACAACTCGCAACTGGTTCTACCCAGCAGGCTTCTGCAGAGGGTTCTCAACAACAGACCACTTCCACACGCTCACCCACATAAGAGAAAAATAAACAAATATAGGAAACCCCTGTGTATGGCATTCATTCTTTACAAATACCAGCAGTACTAGCAGCTTTGCAAAGACAGGGAGTAGAGGAGGTATACTGTAAAGTATTAGAAGATACAAGCGAAGATGGGGCAACAACCATCAAGCTCCACATGGAAACCGCTAAAATACCAATTAAAAAAATGGCGTTAGACAGGGCGACACCATCTCACCAAAACTGTTTATAGCTTGCCTTGAGGAAATATTTAAAAAGCAAAAATGGAATGGAAACTGAATCAAAATAGGAGATGAATACCTAAACAATATAAGATTTGTAGATGATAATGTTCTCTTCTGTGAATCTGCAAATGAGATGCAACAATTAATAAACAATCTGAATAGAGAAAGCCTGAATTTCGGACTTGGGATGAACAAGAGAAAGACTAAGATCATGTTCAACAGTAGAGTTCAATTACATGTATAAGGCAAAGCGCTAAAGGTAGTGGACAAGTATATATACCCAGGGCAACTCTTACAGGCAAACACATCTAGCGAAGAGAAAATAAAACAGACACAGTAGCATACTAAGAGGCTCCTTGCCATTATGTCTAAAAGGAAAAGTCTAACCAGTGCGTCCTCCCAGTTATGACTTCTGGATCTGACACATGGACTACAACCAAATTTCTGGAGAGGAAACTAATAAGTGCCCAGAGGACAGAAAGGTCGATGCTGGAAATTAGCGGATGAGGGCGACGTGGATCAGGGAACAGACAAAAGTTGAAGATATAGTCGGAAGCATCAAAAAGAAAAAAATGGCAATGGGCAGATCGTATACGTCGGAGACAGGAGACAGATGGACAAAGAAAGTAACAGACTGGGCAATAGATAATATAAAGAGGCAAAGGCCAGACCAACGACAAGATAGCGTGGCGAAATAACGAAATATGGGGGCCAAAACTGGAAACAAAAATCGCAAGACAGACAAAGTTT
>NC_051386.1:37849829-37852990 GCF_015228065.2 Penaeus monodon | reverse complement strand
AACAAAAACATTATTTCTGACTTCCTCGAAATCGCAGCCCGCTGTAAGGGATTTATATATGATCAGAAGTGGACGCCAACGCAGTGAAAAAGTTGACTGACCCTTCAGGACAGATTTATGCATTCAGAAGAAGTCTTTAAATTTCGTGAGACGAAGATAGGCTTAGGAAGAGACTTTCTGATTTATCATTCGTCTCCATGTGCCTTTCTTGCTCTTTTATTGTATTTTCTGAATACTTCCATATCCTTCTGCACTCTTGAAGAACTTATTAGAAGGTTTTGTTAATTAGGGTCTTCCTGTAGTCTTTTAAGGCATTACCTATTTCTGTTCAAACTTCTAAGCCTAACATTCTTTTCCACTCGCCGATCTGCAAACGTCCGCACCCTCAGTCTTCTATCCCTGCACATGACTCTTCACACACTGCATCCTCACTTTCGTTTCGCGCATTTCATCCCTGGCCCTGAACCGCACTTAACAAAGTAGTTTACTATTTTTTTGTCCATATATTGAAATAATTGTGTTGTATGAAAAAGGTTTTGTTTAATCTTGTCTCTTTTTATACCTCCTATGTTAGCATATATATATATATATATATATATATATTATATATATATATATATATATTATATATTATATATATATATATATAATATATATACACATATATATATATATATATATATATATATATATATATTTATACATATATATACACATACATACACATATATATTGTATGTATGTGGGGGATCTCGGAGCAGCAGGAGGCCCCAGAGGTAGGAGTTATGGCCCACCGGCGTGTGGACACGCTCTGGCTTCGTCCCAACTCCTGCCCCCTAGCCACCCTGGGGTAAGGGGGCGGCTCGGGGGAGGTGGGCCTTGCCAGTCCTCCTCCCCCCAGAATGACCCTCTGGCAACGTCACGGATGAATGGTAATGCTGGGGGGAGGGGTGTTGTCCCTCCCACCCAGCAAGTAAGGCGGGCTGTGGGTCCCGCTGGGAGGGCAAATGTCGGGGTGCAGGATTGGGACGAGAGTTACTCGTCCCGCCTGCGCCCCGCAGGCGCCAACCCCCATGAAGCTTGTGGGGAAAGCCCTCGGGAACCCCAAAAGGTGGATAGGCGGTCCACAGCCTGCCGCCCCCTTTATCTGGGGCTGTGTTGGTGGGGGCGGCAGAGGTGGCGTGCACCCGGGAGTGACCACCCGAGGCTTAACCTCAGGCGTGCTTTCCGGGTAGGCGCTTGGAACACCCGGGTCCTTGCGGCAGGATGAGCGGTTCCCTCTGCTATCGCGGGAATTGAAGCGACTGGGAGTTGAGGTGGTGCCCTCTCAGAGGTGAGAAGACCTGGTAGCGGCCGATCAGTGTGGGTGGTTCACCTACTACTGGTCGGCCGCAGCGATGGTCACCACCTCCAGGGGTAGCCATAGCCATCTCCAGTCGACTTCAGCCTGCATTAGTTGGGTGACACCGGTTGATGAGGTATCATGGCATTGAACTGAAGCATGCTTTGGCTTCATGTCTCTTATTGCTGTATACGCTCCTACCGATGTATATAAAACCGATGTAAAAGAGGCGTTCTACGCCAAACTCGCATCTGTGGCAGACGATTGCCCCCGGCGAGACATTCGCATTGTTCTGGGCGACTTCAATGCGGTATCCGGCTGTGACCGAGCTGGCTACGAGATGTCTGTCGGCCCCCATGGCTCGGAGCTGATCCCAGCAGCGAGAATAGCCTCCTTCTCCGGGACTTTGCTAGATCCCAAGAAAATGAGGATCTCTGGCTCCTGGTACCAGCGCTCCAACCCGAAATCGCTGGACTTGGTACAGCAATAGGGTAATGTGCCAAGGAGATCGACCACATTCTTGTCAGCACCGATGGAGGATCCTCCAGAACTGCAGGGTTTACCGGAGTGCTGAGTTCTGTGGCACCGACCATAGGCTGCTTGTGGCTACCCTGCGGGTCCACTTCAAAACCCCCCGTCCCTCCAGTGGCCACCCTAAGGTGTTTCACTTGGACAGACTAAGGGAGGAGGAGTGGCCCGTGGGTTCGCCACGGCAGTCTCTGACCGATTCTCAGAAACCAGCAACCTGACGATGCAGTTGCTCTGTGGGAGTCCTTCAAGCGCGTAACACTCGAAGCAGCTCAGGAGTCCATTGGCGTACGCCCAAGGACAAGGCAGAATACCATCTCCCTGGAGACTTTAGAGGCCACTGAAGCGTGTCGCAAGGCTCGGCTGAATGGGAATCAAGCCTTGCGTCGTTCCATGGTGCGTAGGGCTCGGACACTGCTGAGAAGGGACAAGGAACAGTTCATCAGGAATCTTGCTGAGGAGGTCGAAGGCCATTTCTTGGTAAATGACCTTCGCCCTGCCTACCAAGCCCTGAGAAAACTGAACCCTAAGCCCTCCTCACAGATGACTGCAGTCCGATCAGCGGAGGGACGGATCATCTCAGATCATTTTGGGGGTTCGTGAACGTTGGGCTGAGTATTTTGAACAGTTGTACCAGGTGGATCCTCCAACAGTTAGCTTGGATGCAAGCGATGTCTCAGTGCCTGTGCCGGACCCACCCATCAGCGAGGAACCTCCTACCCTAACAGAGGTTAGGCTGGCGATTTCCAAGCTGAAGAGTGGGAAAGCTGCAGGCATATGTGATATCCCTGCTGAACTGCTAAAGGCTGGGGTGAAACCTATGGCTTGGGGCCTGCATACAGTCCTGACTGCCATTTGGCAGTCTGGTACCATTCCCCTTGACCTGCTGAGGGGCGTGGTCATCCCTCTCTGGAAGGGGAAAGGGGATCGAGGGGACTGTAGCAACTACCGTGGCATTACACTGCTCAGCATACCAGGCCAGGTTCTCGCCTCACATTCTTCTGAAACGGATCCGCAACCACCTATTGAGGCACCAGAGACCGGAGCGGGTCTGGATTTACTCCTGGCAAGTCCACAATAGACCCATACTACGCTTCGAATAATTGTGGAACGCCGTCGTGAGTTTGGTCGTGGGTTGCTCGCAGCCTACATCGACCTCAAGAAGGCGTTTGGGCTCGGTGCATCGGGAATCGCTATGGGAAAATCCTGAGGCTCAGGGAATTCCGACACAGATATTGGCCTGATAGCAAGCCTCTATACTGGGTACTGAAAGTGCTGTAAAATGTGGTGG
>NC_051386.1:37837329-37844829 GCF_015228065.2 Penaeus monodon | reverse complement strand
TTTCTTCCCCCAACAAAACAAAACTAACCATTTGTATTTTTAGGTTTAAATTGAAAAACCCCAAGTAAAGACGGAAAAAAAAAAAAAAAGGAGAAAAGAAAAAAATGGACGAGAGAAGGGAAAGGAGAAGAGAGAAAAAAAAAAAGGTAGTTTAAACTGATAGACGAAACAAAAAATTGTGCGGTGGGGACCAAAAAAGCAAATTGTACAAAATTTTTTTTCCATTTTCCCCTTGCAAATGGAAAAACGGCGAGCGGCAGTTACAAGTGGCGATTTTATTTTTATTTTTTTTGTATTGATTTTTTTTTTTATTGGGAAGTCACTAAGGATACGTTGTGATTTAAACACTAAACAAACATGGGAAAAAAAATGTAAGAAAAAAATTAAAGAATAATTTATATGAATGTTTGGGCCTGATAAATTTTCATTGTGGTGATTGCCCGAATTAAAAATGTTTTTTTTTTTTTCTTTTTTTGCTTTTTAGTCAAAAAACTGGGGGGCACTTCTTTTGATCTCGCTCTGGGGGAAAAAGGGATTTAATTTTATGAGTTGGGAAATTTACATAAATACAAAGTGATATTTACTTATTTTTTGACTTTCTGTCAGTCTAATCTACCCCTTTTCATATGAAATTTTGAAAATATATAGTTACCCATCTCTCTTTCCCACAACCCCTAGAATAGAAAAAATAGCATGGGAACAAAATACGTTGTCAAGAACTTTTAATTTTTCCCCCTTTTCTAATAAAATTTATGGTTTGAAAACCCATTATTAAAAGTTTTTTTTTTTTTTCATAGTAAATTTTTATTGTTTCATTTCCCACTATTACGGTGCTTTTTACGGTTACTCTACTAATGATGAAATTATAATAAAAAAGTTAATAATAATAATGGTAATAATAATAATAATGGGTAATAAAAATAAAAATAAAAATAAAGTAACGGTAATCATGATAATCCTAATAATAGTAATAAAAGTAAATGAATTTTGATAATAATAATAAATTTAAAAATAAACAATAAAAAGGGTAAAATAATAATTAAAAATAAAGAAAATGATAATAAAATAATTTTAATAATAATCCCAAAAAAACAAAAATAATAATGATAAAACCAAATTTCCAAAATTTGCATTTTAATTTTAAATCAGTTGATGGACCTAATTAACAAACCCAAAAGGGTTTTGTCAAGGGGACTTTATCTTTGGCCAAAAAAACGAAAAAGATAAAACCCCCAAAAAAAAGACCCATTACATGCTTAAAAAAACCTCCCATAAATTACTTATTTTAATCCTTTAAATGAAAAAACCCACGACACATGGAAGAACAAAATATTTTTTTCCCCCCCAAAAAAAAGGGTGTTGTAAGGATCATACGGATGAAAGATCAAAGCTCATAAAAAAAATGATTTCTCGAAAAGATCACAAATAAAAACAGAAATCTAAAATACTGCTTGGGTCGACTATAAAAAATTTTAAAAGTTCCCACCAAATTGGATCTTAAAACCTTAAAGTTTTCTCCTGTTTAATTTAATTTCTTGAAAAATTATGGAGACAAATCTTATTCCCGCACGTAAACCGGGCCCTTTTTTCAAAAAACATGCGAACAAAGGGGGAATCTTCCAGGGTGGGTCTTTTTTCCCCCCTTTTTTTCTGTTGGCACCCTTTTCCAGCTTTTTAACAACACAAAATATGAAAAAAGACATGGACAAAAGTCAATCATCTTTTCTGAGATGACTTTAAACTTTACTTTTTTTAATTTTCAAAAAATGATAAAAGATAAAAATAAATAATAATTTAAAGATAATAAAATAAAGAAATAATAATAAAGTAATACCCAGGGTGTATGATGATAACAATGATACTAATGATAACTAATAATGATAATAAGATTAAAAAGAAAGGTAATAATTTGAAATAATAGAAATAAAAAAAACCCCCAAAAAAAAGGGGGTTAAATGATAATAATAATCATTACAAAAATAATGATTATCATTATCATAATCAATATTATTGTTCTTATTAATATTATTATCTTTTTCATCATAGTCATTATTGCTGTTGTTGTTGCTAAAGCTGTAAATGTTGTCATTATTACTATCATTATTGATCTTTCTGTTTTAAAATTTTTTACGGGGGGTTTTGCCATTATCATTTCCAAAGTTTTTTTTATCAAACACTATTTTTAGAAAAAGGGTTATCATTGTCATTCTTTGAAAATTGATACCATATCATTTGCCATTTTTTGCATTAAAAATATATTTTAAAAATATATATATATTATTTTATATATTATATATATATATAAAATATTATATATTATAACATATATATATTATTTATATATACATAAAAAATATAATATATATATATATATAATATATATATATATATATTATAATTTTCATACACCCCCTACGTAATATATATATATATATATTATAATAAAATATATATATATATATATAATATCATATAATATATATATAATTTTATATAAAGAGAGAGAGAGAGAGAGAAGAAAAAGAGAAAGAGAGAGAAGGGGAAAAGGTTAGAGAAAGAGAGAGAGAGAGAACAACCAAAAAAACACAAACCGACACACACACACAAAGCACACAAAAACATAACACATACACTCACCCCACACACACAAAACCCCCCCCACACAAATATTTTATAATATATAAAATATTAATATTATATATATATATATATATATATATGTATGTATTATAATATATATGTAAAAATTATGGGTGTGGGGTTATAATCATACAGGGATAATTATATATATATATATATATATATATATATAATTTTTATATATTTTTATAATATATATATAATATATAAACACACACACACACACACACACACAACCCACACAAAACCACCCCCCACACACACACACACACCACCCCACACCCCACACACACACAACCACACAAAACATAAAAACACATACACACACACACACACAACCACATATAAAATATATATTTATATTATATATATATATTATATATATATATATATATTATATTTTATATAAAAATAATAAAAATTTAAATATTATATAATTATATATATTTATAATAATAATTAAAATATATACTATTATATATTATATTATAAACATATATATATTAATTATTATTATATTATATAATATATATTACACACCCCCAACCCCCACACACACACACCCCCCCCACACACACACACCACACACAACACACACACACCCCACACACACACACCAACACATAACACAACACACACACACACACAACAATATTATATATATAAAATATATCTATATATATATATATTATATTATATATAAAATATAAAAAATACATATATTAAAATACATATAAAATATTTCATTTTATTTTAATTTTAAAAAAATATATTTTTCTATAATAATATATATTTTTAAAATTATTATTACATATATAAATATATATAATATATTTTTATATAAATATTATTATATTAAAATAATATAAAATATTATACAAACACACGCACAACCCACACACACACACCACACACACATATATATATTTTATTTTATATATCTATATATATATATTTATATATAAAAATATAATTATATATACCTACAAAATGTATTTTTTTTAAAAAATATATTATATATATATAATATATATATTTATACATATACATTTTTATACCTATATATACATTTACAATATATATATTATATTTTAAAATTATTAATAATTTTATATATATATACATACATATTTATATATATCCCCATATATAATTTTACTATATATATATATATATAAATAAACATAAAATTTTAATATACATATATATATATTTTATATATATATATATATATATAAAATATATACCTATATATGTATTTATTATATATTTTATAAATATATATATATATAGATATATAAAAATTTCTATATTTTTTATATATATTTAAAATAAAATATAAAACCCCCACACACCCAACCCCACACACACACACCACACACACACACACACCCACACACCCCACACATAATATATATATTAAAATATATATATATATAATATATTATATAATATATATATATAATATTTTATATATTTATATATATATATATATAAACACACACACACACACACACAACACACATATAATATATTATTATATATATATTTATATATATATAATATTTTATATATATAATTTTTATATAATTTATATATTATATAATACAAAAATATAAAATATATATATATATATATATTAAAATAATATTATATATATATAAAATATTTTATATATATATTATATATTTAATATATAATTATATATATAATTTTATAATTATATAAAATTTTGTGTGGGGTGTGGGGTTTGTGTGTGTATATAATTTTATATCTATTAATATATATTATATATATTATAATATTTTATATATATATATAAAATATATTATATATAATATATATATGTGTTTTGGGGGGTGTGTGGTGTGTGGGTGTGGGGTGTGTGTGTGTGGTGTGTGTGGTGTGTATATTTTATATGTTTTATATATATAAATTATATATATATATATATATATATAAAATAATTTTATATATATAAAATTATTAAATACATATATATTATAAAATTTATAATATTTATTATATATATTATAAAATATATCTTATTTATTATTAAAAGTTTTATTAAAATTATTAATATTTTAAAATATAATATATATATATAAATATATATATGTTGTTATATATATTTTATTTTAAATTATGTAATATATATATATATTTTATATATTATATATATATATTATATATATATTTTTATATATTATATGTGGTGTGTTGTGTGTGGGTGTGTGGGGTGTGCGTGTGTGGGGTTTTTATATATATATATATATTTAAATTATTATAAATATATATATATATATTTTATATATAATAAAATATATATATATGTAATATAAAATAATATATATATATTAAAAATTATTTAATATTATATATATTATATATATGTATATATAATGGATTATATATATTTTATTTATATTTTATATTATTATATTATATTATATAAAAATATATATATATATTAAAATTATGTGGGGTGGGTGTGTGTGTTTTTGGGGGTTTTGTGTGTGTTGGGGGTGTGGGGGGGGTGTGTGTGTGTGGGGGGGTGGGGTGTGGGGGTGTGTGGGGGGGGTGTGTGGGGGGTGTTATATTTAAAATATATTATATATATATATATATATATATATATAGTATATATAATATATATATTTTATAAAGTATATATATATATATGTATGTATATATATATATATTTTAAAATATATATATGATATGTAAAAATATTTAATTTTATATAATATAAATAAAATATAGATATATATATATAAAAATATATATATATATATATAAATTTTTTTGTGGTTTTTGTGTGTGGGTTAAGGGGGGTTTTGTGGGTGTGCGTGGGGGTGTGTGGGTGGGGGTGTGGTTTTGGGTGTGTGTGTGTGTGGCGGGTTGTGTGTGTTGTGTTGTGTGTGTGTGTGGGGGTTTTTAAAATTATTATATATATTTTAAAATTTTTATATTATAAATATATATATATATATATATATATATATGTATGATGATGTATGATACACACACACACATTTTATTAATTTTAAAAATCAAAATAAATATATAATAAAATTTATTAAATATTATATATATATTATATTTTAATATATATATATATTTGTGGTGTGTGTGTGTGTGTTGTGTGATGTATGTGTGTATGTGTTTGTGGGGTTGTGTGTGTGCGTTTTTGTTTTTGTGTTGTTCTCTTCTCTCTTTTCTCTCACTCTCTCTTTCTCTCTCTCTCTTCTTTCTCCTCTCTCCCCTCTCTCTTTATATAAATATATTATATTATAATATATATATATATATATTAATAATATATATTATATTATATATATATTTATAATGTTAATATTATTAATATATGTATATATTATATACATATAATATATATATATATAATAATATATATATATAAATAAAATAATTTTTTAATGTTAAAAGGCAAATGATCAGGGTATCAATATCAAGAATGACAATGAAATCATTTTCAAAATAATATGAGATAATAATAATACTTTGGAAATGTAAGGAATAACAACATAAAAATATAACAGTAGATCAAAATGAAGAATAATGAAACTTTACAGTTTAGAAAACAAAAACAGCAATAATGACAGAGAAAAAGATAATAATATTAATAAGAACAATAATATTGATTATGATAATGATAATCATTATTTTTGTAATGATTATTATTATCATTATCATTGTTATTTCTATTATTTCAAATTATTACCTTTCTTTTTAATCTTATTATCATTATTAGTTATCATTAGTATCATTGTTATCATCATACACACCTAGGTATTATCATTATTATTATTATTATTATTATTATTATCATTTTTATATTTATTTTTCATTATTATCATTATTTGCAAAATTTTAAAAAGTAAAGTTTTAATCATCCATCTAGAAAAAATGATTGATCTCTTGTCCCTGATTTATTCTATTTTGGGGTTGTTAAGAAGCTGGATAATGCCCTACAGAATAAAAAAGGGGGAAAAAAAGTCACCCTGGAAGATTCCGATCTGATTCGCATGTTGTTTGAAATAAGAGTACCCTTTTTCGGTTGAAGTAAGATTTGTCTCCCATAATTTTTTGAAAAAAGTTATTAAGACAGGGAGACTTTTGGTTTTAAATCCCAAAAGGGGGACACTGTCAAAGGCTTTTTTATAGTCGATCCAAGCAGATTTGATGTCTGGTTATGTGATATTTTCGAGAATCATTTTTTTATGATAGTTGATCTTAATCCCTTTGATCCCCACAACATCCTTTTTGTTCGTTGGGAAAAAAATATTTTGTTTTCCTGTGTTGTAGGGTTTTTTCGTTAGATGAAATAAGTAATTATAGGGGGTTTTTTTTAAGCGAAAGGGTCTTTTGTTTTTTTGGGTTTCTGTTCGTTTTTTTGGCCAAGAGATAAGTATCCCCTTTCATAACCGTTTTGGTGTTAAGTTAGGGGTCCTCATAATGAGTTAAAAATTTGATGTAATTTTGGGAATTTGGGATTATTATTATTATTATTGTTCTTGTTTTTATTATTTTTATTATTTTTTATTATCTTATCATTTTATTTTTATTTATATATTTTTATTTTTATTATTATTAATTTATTTTTATCATTATCATAATTATATTATTACTATTATTATGTATCATGATTTCCGTTATCAAATTTTTTTTTAAATTAAAGGTTTTTATTTTAATTTTATTGTTTTATTATTATTATTTTATCTTTTTTTGTTTTTTTTTTTTTTTATTAAATTTTTTTTTATTTTTTTATTATAAATTTTTTTATTTTTATTATATTTAATTTTATTAAATCCCCTTATTTATAAAAAAAAAATTTTTATC
>NC_051386.1:37829492-37831992 GCF_015228065.2 Penaeus monodon | reverse complement strand
TCCCCATTCTCTGCCATTTTTTCCTTTTCCTTTTTTTTTACCCTCTTTATTTGGGGACATTTTTCTAAAGAAGTACAAATTTGGTTTGTTTTAGTATGTGGAGAAGAAAAAAAAAAATCCTTTTTTTAGTTCTCCCCTCGGCAAACCCAAGGTTTTGCTATTCCCGGGGGCAAAAAAAAAAAAGAATTAATACTCTCTCTCCCCTTTTATCTCTGGGGGCATTTTGGCCCAAAACGCAAACTTCATGATATTTCCGAGGCACTTTCTTGGGAATGGGATTAGTTTTTCAGAGAGTTTATCATTTTTTTTTTGTCAGAGACCAGGAAGCAAATACCAGCATGAAACCCCCACACCACACCACACCCACACAACCCCACAACACACACACAACCACACACCACACCACACACACCACAGACACACACCACACAACCGCAAACCCATAGCATGCCACCATGCAAACAAACAAAAGCTTTAGGGGATAGTACGCGCAAAGGCAAATCGTTTCGAATGATTTAATTTTAAACATTTTTTTTTTCAGTTTTTTCTTTCAATGACATTTTGTAATGCTCTGCGAAGTCTGACATGTTAATCGAATTAGAAATATGTATTTTAGAAATGTTCAACATTTTAATAATTATTTGATGGATCTTTTATTTTTTTCCTTTATTTTCTGCCGCGACGTAGCCATGTGGTGGGGGTCGGTATATTGGAAATACCCCCCCCCCTAAATTCGGAAAAAATATTTTTTCGGCAAACAGAAATCAGAAAATGTTAAACTCATTGGACACCCCCGGAAAAATCAGCCAATGGGGACTTCACCTTCCTCTCCCCCTTTTAAGAAGCATTTATCATCTTTACCCAACAAACGCATTTGCCCGTACTACCTTTAAATATTTATTTTTCATTATTATTTTCCCATAAAAAGGGACTTTACACTCGGAGCCCAAAATAGGCCCAAAGTTAGATTTAACACTTCCTGGAAGTAATCAACCTACTTTATTTATTTAAAATTTGGAAATTTTGAGATCACCCCAAACGTTAAACACCTGACAAAAGAAGTTATTTCCCCCCAAAAGGGAAAATCCTTAAAAGATTAATGAAAGATATCAGTGGGATGAAAAGCCTCAAGACACTAAAAAACAGGTCTTGGCAAAATTCCGCAAGCCAAAACAATGCAGAAGCCAGCAAAATCCCAGGCCCAAGTAGGTTTAAATCAGCAAATCTTTCTCATAGTGTTATCAAGGTTATTGAGGTACATATAGTAGTTACAAATTCAAGCCAATGTAGATGATGTTAATGTAATGTTCGTGATAATTAACGTCAATCAGAGGAAACAATTAATCAAATAGATATATTCTTAATACTGCAAATGCATTTATATACGTATATATATATATATATATAATATATATTATAATATATAATCAGAATATATATATATTATATATATATATTATATATATATATATATATATATATATATATATATATATATATATATATATATATATATATATATATTATAATATATATATATATATATATATATATATATATATATATATATATATATAATATATATATATATTATATATATATTTTATATATATATATATTATATATATATATATATATATATATATTATATATATATACATATATATACTATATATATATACATATATATAATATATATATATATATATATATTTTATATATATATATATATATATATATATACACGTATATAAATGCATTTGCAGTATTAAGAATATATCTATTTGATTAATTGTTTCCTCTGATTGACGTTAAATTATCACGAACATTAACATTAAACATGCATCTGAGCATTGGCTGGAATTATGTAATTCTAACTATATGTACCTCAATAACCTTTGAATAACACTATGAAGAATGAGTGAGGCAGATTTCAAAATCCTACTATGGCGCCAATGGTGATGATTTTGCTGGCTTCTGAAGAGCACTTGCCTGGATTTTGTCTGGTTTCCCTCTATTTTGTTTGGCTTGCGGAATTTTGCCAAGACCTGTTTTTTAGTGTCTTGAGGCTTTTCAGTCCCACTGATATCTTTCATTAATCTTTTAAGGACTTTCCTTTCGGGGGAAATAACTTGCTCTTGTCAGGTGTTTAACGTTTGCGGTGACTCTCAGAAATTCCAAAATTTTAATAAAGTAAAGTAGGTTGATTACTTCACAGGAAAGTGTTGAATCTAACATGAGTGCCTATTTTAGGGGCTCCAGGAGTGTGAAGTCTCCTTTTATAGGAAATAATAATGACAAATAAAACTAGCTTAAGGTAGTACAGGGCAAATGACGTTTGTTGGGTAAAGATAGTATAAAGTGCTTCTTAAAAATGGGGAGAGGAAGGTGAAGTCACCCATTGGCTGAGTTTTCCAGGGGTGTCCAATGAGTATAACATTTCGAATTCTTTTTGCCGAAAAAATTTTTTCCAAATTTATAGGGGGTGGGGGTTTTTCCA
>NC_051386.1:37816524-37829392 GCF_015228065.2 Penaeus monodon | reverse complement strand
TATATATAAAAAATAATATTTTTAAAATATATATATACATTTTTACACCACACCCGGTATGTGTGTGTATTATATATATTTATTTATTATATATATATTGATCGAACCCCTCAAGTACTCAGTGTCTTGAAGTTTAAGCTATTTTATACCTTTTTAATAAAATTTTATATTATATATATTATATTATATATATAATATTTTGTTGTGGTGGTGTGTATGTCATATATACTTTATATATATATTATTATATATATATATATTATATTAAAAATATATATATATATTATATAATATTCACACAACACACCAACTTTTTTTTTTTTATTTATTTATCTATTTTTAAAAGAAAATAAAAAAAAAAAGAGGACAGCAAATGGAAAATGAAAAAAAAGTAACACACACACCACAAACACACACATACACACACATGCGCACACACAAACCACACACACACACACACCCCACACCCACACACCACACACAAACACACACCACACACGCCCCACACACACACACACGCACGCACACACCCCACACACACACACACACAACACACAAAACACAAAACAGACACACACACACACACACACACACACCCCACACACACACACACACATTATATATATATATATATATATATATATTATATATATATATATATATATATATAATTTTATATATGTAGATAGATAGATAGATAGATAGATAGATAGATATATAGGCAGATTGATAGTAGATAGATAAATAGATAGATAGACATCCTGTACGTATATATGTATATAATACATATATACAAATATATATATATATAATATATATATTTTATATATTATATATTATATATAACATAAAATATATACATATATATACTATATATATAAATATAAAATATATTTTATATATATATATATATATATATAATTATATATATATAAAATATAAAATTATTTTATATATATATCATATATATGTGTATATATAATATTATATATATAATATATATATTATATATATATATATATATATAATATATATATATATTTTTAATATATGTGTGTTGTGTGTGTGTGTGTGTGTGTGTGTGTGTGTGTATATATACACACCTACGTGTATAATATGTGTGTGTGATATATATCAACACCTACGTGTATATATATTTGGGGTGTGTATATTATATATATATATATATATATATATATAATTATATATATATAATTTTTATAATATATAATATTTACTTTTTAAACTATATTATATATTATATATATATATAATAATAATAATTTTTATATATATGAATATAAAATAATATAATTTTAAATTTTAAAATATATATATATATTTTATATATTCATAAAACACAAATATGATATTTTAAAAACCCAAGTTGGGTTTTCGTGTGTGGTTTGGGTGTTATAATAATTATTATATATATATATAAAATATAATTTTATATATATATAAATATTAATTTTAATATATATATAAAATATATGTTTTAAAATAAAAATATATAAAATAAATTTATATACACTTTTTTTATATATTATCTTTTTTATAAAAAAAATAGAATTTATATATATTTATATTATTTATATATATTATTATATATATATTATAATTCTTAGTACCCCAAAAACACAAACACACCACAAACCCCACACACCACATCACACACACTCACAAAAACCCCCACAAACACAAAACAAGTTGTTGTTGTTTTCCTTCGTTCGAAAAATGACCAAGACTTCCAGTTGCGTTGGGTGGAGGGTTTGTGAGACGGGCGGCCCGAAGGGGGCTTTTTAGGGCCAAACCTGGCCCGGAAGGCTCGGTTTCCCCAAAATGTGACAAAATTTTTGGGTATTCCGTGGGGGTGGAGGGAGCTCGAATTTGGTGCCAGCGTTTCCTGTCCTTTTTTGGTGCGTTCTCTTTTTGCCCGCCCCGGGCGGCCGTGGTATTCTGCTTCGGGCCCGGGGTTGGGGGGTCAAAAGGGAGTGGGCTCCCTAGCTGCGTTTTTTGATATCTAGGTTTTTCAGGGACATTTTTACGATTATTTGAAACGTTTTTTTTCGCCAAACCCACTGAGCCTTCCCCCAACCCCGTTCCCGTATAGTAATTTTTTGGGATTGGGCTGTCAGACATTTGACATGGGGCCCCCCACAGTTATGCTTTTTGTAGAAGGGTGTTTCACCGGGAATGCCGCTTATTCTAAAACTTCCAGGGCGGGGTCTTATCCGCCTTTGACTTAGGGTCGTGAAGGGCAGCTCAATGGAAGTAGTCAAGTTGTTGGCGTTATGCTGTAGACAGTCTAGGTTTCGTGCCTAGGTGGGGTTTATAAGTACCCCCTGCAAAAGGGAGAAACCCTTTAGCTTGGTGGTAAAGCTGAGGCCTCTTCGGTCCAGACATTCACACAAAGTCTTCTAAAGGCAGCACTGGCTTCACAATCCTGTTGTTGACTTCTGCGTCTATGTTCACTGCTTCGGTGAGTGTGCTGCCCAGATAGGAGAAATTGTCAACAACCTTTAGGTTCTGCCCCTTGACCGTGATGTGGCTTCCTGGTAAGGCTTTCTTGGTGCTGGTTGATGCATAACTTCAGTCTTATAAGTGCTGATGGTGAGACTAAAGATGTCACAGGTTTGTGAGAAGCAGTCCATTACATGCTTCATTTTCTGCTCTGTGCTGGCATTGAGTGCGCAGTCATCAGCAAACAAGAAGTCTCTGATGACGGTCTCTTTCACCTTTGTAAGAGCCTGCAGGCGCTTAAGATTGAACAACCCGCTATCAGCCCTGTATTTGACGTGTATTCCCTTGTGCAGTCATAAAAGACATCAGTAAGAATCCCCGAGAACACCGTGCTGAACAGTGTTGGGGCAAGAACGCAGCCTTGTTTCACACCATTTGTTACCGGGAAAGCTTCTTGACTCCTCACCACCATCCAGCACTGTCACTAACATGCTGTCATGGAACTGCCGTACAATTGGGATGAACCTGATGGAGTAGCCAAACTTCTCCATTATTTTCCATAGGCCATCTCTGCTGACCGTATCAAAGGCCTTGGTCAGATTAATGAAGGTCATAAAGAGGTCACTGTGCTGCTCTTGGCATTTTTCCTGAAGTTGACGCACAGCAAAAATCATGTCAACAATTCTGCGATTAGCCTGGAATCCACATTGGCTTTCTGGAAGTAGGCCCTGCTCAAGATGTTGGAGGAGCCGATTGAGCAGGACACGATCCATAATTTTCCCAGTGGTTACCTTTCTTTTGTAGATATGGACCATGCTTGCATCTTTCAGCTGCTGTGGGGCCTTTCCTTCATTCCATATGGACTGGAACAGCTGTGTCAGTTTCTGCATCATGGCTGGGCATCCTGCTTTGTACACTTCTGCTGGGTTGCATCTGGTCCTGGTGCTTTGCCACTGGAAAGTTGTTTGATAGCCTTTCTGATTTCTTCTTCCATAGGGAGTTTGTCAAGGTCTGGGTTGATCTCCACTTGAGGTGGGCGGGCAATGGCCTCGTCGTTGATTATGGCTGGGCGATTTAGGACCTGGTTGAAATGTTCGACCCCATCGCTCCTAGATCTGCTTCTTCTCAGTCAGTAGCTGGGTCCCTTGTCATGACTGTTAGCATAACTCTGGATTTCTTCTGCCTTTCTACTGTACCATGAGTCCTGCATCTCACGGAGATCCTTCGTCACTTTGCATCTTGTGCTGGCAAAAGCATCTTTCTTCATTTGAGAGGAAGGGTCATTCTGGTGAGCTCTGGGCAATTTGTGTTTCTCCAACAGAAGTGCCTGTATCTCCTTATCATTCTCATCAAACCAGTCTTGATTTCTGCGGGTTGCTGGTCCAAGGTGTTCAAAGGCAGTAGAGTATACTGCATCTCTGAATACTACCCACTGCTCTCCACTTCTGTCCTTGCCATCCTGGGTGACATCTGGGAGCCTGCTATCCAGGTCATTAGAGAAGTCTTCTGCAGCGTTGTTACTCTTTAGCTTGGAGACGCTGAGCCTCTTTGCATTTTTCTAACCTTGGGGTCTTCTCATGGGCAGGATGCGAAGTTTGCACTTCGACACAATGAAGCGATTATCAGTCCAGCAATCGGCATTGCACATGGCTCTTGTCACTCTCACATCCTGAACGTCTCGCTTCCTAGTTATAATGTATTCAATCAGTACAATGTCTAGAGCATGAGTGCATCAAAAATGTCTTGTTATGAGTTGGGAGGGGGACAGTGTGTGGTGATAGTGAGTTCGTGTGTAGCACAAAGCTTGAGAAGCAGGAGGCCATTTGGCTTTGACTTGGCTTTTCCCCTTCCCCTTCCGCGTTTTTCCCTTCCTTTTATTTTTTCCTCATAAAGGGGTTTGAGCCATGGGGATAAAAAGTTTTTAGATTGGGGGTAACTTTGGGGGAATAGGAATTCCCTTTTCACCAGAACCTTGTTTTAGGGCCTTTTGGGTTTGTCATTTTTGGGGTATTTTTCCCTATGGCTTTGGGTTTTCCCCTTTTTTTCCCAGTGGGAATGTAATGGGGGTTTTAAAAATTTTTCACAAATTTTAAATTTGGTAATTTTTGGGGGGGGATCTTTTTGGGGCAAAATCAAGGGGGTTTTTTTTGTTTAATAACAAACATTATAATTAATATAATTAATTTTAATTTTTACATTATTGAATAAATTTTCCCAAGGGAATAATAAAAGGGGGAGAAAAAATTTTAAAATATTATATATATTAATTAATTTTTATTATATAAAATAATATTTTAATTTTAATTATTATTATAATAAATATATATAATATCTATTTATTTTGAAAATGTTTCCTTATATTTATAAAATATATAATATTAAAATATCAAATAAAATTATAATTTTATTTTTTACTTTAATAAAAATATAAAATAAAATTAAATTATATATATAGAGATATAAAAAATATTTTTATATATATATCTTTTAAAAATATTTTAAAATAATTAAAATTATATATTTTATTAATACATACTAACCCCTATGTGTATAATACACCTGGGTTTATGTGTGAAAGGGTAATAATTATATATTATATATTTAATATATAAAATATATTTATATATAAATATTTACATATTATAAAAATTGTGTAATATATATTATTATATTTTAATATATATATTTTATTATTTACATATATAAAATTTTTATTTATATGTGTGTATATATATAATATATATATATATAAAATATTTTAAAATATATATATTTATATATATATAAATTTTGTATTAAAATTATATTTTATATTTTAATAAAATTTAATATATATGTATTTTAATAATAAAAATAAAAAAATTTATATATATATAAAAAATATAAAAATAAATTTTTAAAATTTATTATATTATATTTTATATATATAATATTTATATATATATATATATATATAAAACCCCCTTTGGAGGTGTGGTAGATTATATATTATAAATATTATATATATATTATATATAATTTATAATATTAGAAATATTTTATATTTATATTATTTTATATTTTATAATAATTATATATATAAAATTATATGGAAATAGCAAAACACTCTTCTGTGCTGTACAATGGAAAAAACCCACAATAAAAAAAGGGGATTTTTAAAATGAGACTCCATTTTCAAAATCCACATGGATTCCATCTTCAAGTTTGAAGGGAAAGGGGAGAGGGGGGGGTATAAAAAGAGAGGAGAAGGGAAAAGGGGGAAAACCCCGGGGCAGGTGAGGACAGAAACCCAAACAGAGGGGGGCCCACACCCGGGCGGGGGGATCGGGCGGGACTATGCGCCTTTTCCCGGCTTAGGGTGGGAAGGCGGAAAATATGGGAAGCGAGGGACAAACGGGAGGGGAAAAGCCGTTTTAAGTTGAAATTGGAAAAACTTTGAAAGGGAAAAATTTCCACCAGTCGGGGGGAAGGGGGACATAGGGGAAAGGGAAAGACAATCCGCGCTGCGGACCCAGCCCATTGATGGCCAGTGCCCCACTATGGAAAAGAGGGCGTTATTTTTGTCCCCGGGTATAGCGTACTTATGTAAAAACCGTTTGTTTGGGGAAGATTTGGCCCCCTGTTTCGCCAAAGAAATGCTTATTACAGGAGGCACGGGGAAACACATGGGGTGCCCACCTTCGAGGGGAAGGAGGGCTAGTATGGCCCCTTTGGAGGGAGGGGAGTTTTCCCACCTGGCAAAAGGGAATCCCTGCAGTGGAGGGGGTTTGAAGAGGGGCGGAAAGAGTAGATTTCCCTCAGTGTAGGGAAGGGCTGGGGAGGGGGGCGGGTGAGGAGTCTCTTTAGGGGGAAAGATCGTGGTGAAGGTACCCGTCCCCGGGTTAACCCGGGGCCCGCCGAGAACATGACCGGGTTTTAGCCCATTTTTGGAGAACGAGCGACGAAGGGGGGACACCCCTCCATCCAGGACTGGGGGTCACAGATCCCAAAGGGGCCCCAAAAGGAACAGCGAGGGGGGGCCCAACACCCCTTTTCCACTTTGGAGAGGGTGGTATGAAAAAAAATTTATGTCCCTCCATAGCTGGGTTTCCTGTATTGGGGGAAGGAAAACGTGGTCACAGAGCGATGGACTGGGGTGTCCAAAAAAGGGGAAAGCGGGGGTTGTAACCCCCCAATTCCACCTTGAAAACGGAGGGAAAGGAGAGAGAGGATTTTCGGGCTGATGGGAAAACCCGGGGGGAACAGACAGGGAAATGGGGCCAAAAGAGCAAAGACTTCGTCCCAAACCCCTTACCGATCGGGCCGAAGGGAAAATGGGGGGAGAAGCTAAAAACTAGAAAAAATTCCTTTGAACGGGTTTCCCGGACTGGAGAGGGGGGAGACCCCAAAATGGAAACACCGCCGCCGGGAAGTAAAAAATTAAACCCAAAAAAAAAAAAGGGGAATTAGAATTCCACACAAAAAAAACGAATCAGCTGGTGGGAAAAGACGCCCGGTGGGCGGGGGAAAGACGAGGATCCTCTGCGGGGGGGTTCCCCTTGGGGGAAGAAAGGGACATCTAAAAGGGGGCCCTTTGGTAAACAGGGAGTAAAACGCCCAACCCTCATCATGGTCCCCAAAGGTGTTTACTCCCCCGCACGCGGAGATGAATTTCCGGGAAAAGTGGGCGGGTGAGAAAAAGGGGGGAAAAAGGGTCCCAAAAAGGGGAAGGTGAACATTTCCCAGCAAAAAGGGGGGCGTCACAGAGCCCCGGGGGAGAGATGGGGCGCAAAAGGCCCGGGGCCGGCTTGGTTATGGTTTTGGGAAGCCCATAGAAATGGGGAGTGGGGGTTTTTGAGGACTCTAAACCCTGTTTTAATTCGCCTCTTTCAGGCGACAGGGGAAAGGGAAAGCAGAAATTTGCTTTTTCAGGGGGGTTGGGGCCGGGAAGCATGTAGAGGCGTTATCCAATAGGCCCGGGGCCCCTTCTGGGTTTAAGAGGAAACGGCGGGACCACCACCGAGTTGCCCTTGTCAGAAGGCAAATAGTGACACCTCCCGGGGGAAGGTTTTTAAAGGGGCCTCACGGTAACCCCCGGGGAATGAAGGGTTAGGATGGAAGGGGAGATTCGAGGGGGCCGGGGTGAAAAACACCAGAAGAAAAAGAGAATCAGGCAAAGAGTTCCTGTGAGGGAAAATTAAACGGTCAAAGGAGGAAAAAAATGGGGTTTTGGAGGGGAAGGGGGGTGAGGGCCCGGGGGGCAAAGGGAAAAACCGGCCAAAGGGGTTGTAGTGGGGGGGGGTCAAGGACAGGGAAGGGTATTTTTGGTTGGGCAGTGTCGGGGAGGGAGAACGGGGGAAAAAAACGGGGGGCAGTTCCCGGGTGGAGAGTTTTTTTGGGGGAGAAAACGGCCATTTTTGGGGGGGGACTCTCTCCGTTTTTCCCTTTTTCACCCCCCTCAACTGCAGGCTGATCTTTCGCCAGGGGCCCCTCTCCGTGCAACCGGCCATACTAGCCCTCCTTCCTTCTCGGGGTGAAACCCCCTATGCTGTTTTCCCTTTGCCTCCTTTGATAACCGTAACCCCTTTTGGGGAAAAAATTTTTCCCGTTTTAACCCCGCGTCGTCTCAACAAAGTTTCGCTTTTTCCAAACACACAATAAACCCCCCTTTTTCCATCATTGGGAAACCAATGGCCATCAGTGGGCTGGGGCAAACAGCGGATTTTTCTTTTCCCTTTCCCCCGATGTCCCTCCCCCAGACTGGTGGGGAATTTTTCCCTTTTCAAAACGTTGCCCAATTTTTAAAATTGAACGCGTTAAATTTTCCTGCTTATAGTTTTTCTTTCTTCCCCTAAAAATTTTCCGGGCCCTTCTAACCCTATGCCCGGCCCCCCGCGCATAGTCCGCCCCGGCCTCCGACCTGATGTACCTTCCCCCTGCTTCCTTCGTCGTCCTCACCGGGCCCCCTGGGTTTCCCCCCTTTTCCCCTCCTCTCCCCTCTTTTATACCCCCCCCCTCTCCCTTTCCCCCTTCAACCTAAATGGGAAACCCTGTGGATTTCGAAACTGTAGTCTCACTTTCAATAAATCTAGTTTTTTTTATTGTGGGGTTTTTTCAATATATAAATAAAATATTTTAATATTTTATATATATATATTATTTTAAAATATTTTTAAAAAAAATACACCACACACACACACCAAAATATAATATATAATATATATATTATAATATAATTATATATATTTTTATTAATATGTATATATTATTATATAAAATATATTTTATATATATATATATAATATTGTATATATTTTATTATATATTATATTTATATAATCTTAATTTATATTATTATATTAAATATATATATATATAATTAATTTTAACACACCACCCAGGTTTGTGTGTATATAATAAAATTTATAAAATATCATTTTATATATATATATAAATATATATTATATTATATTATATATATAAAAAATTTTCCCTTTTACAACATATACACACTGACTGAAACCCCTCACTAATCATTTCCCACACAACCCCCACACACCACAATATAATTTATATATATAAAATATTTTTAAAAAATATATATTTTATATTAATATATTTTATATATTAAAATATATTGAAAACCCTATTCACGTTAACCAAAAGTAACAAGGTTTTGAAAGAGAAAAAAAACCCCAACATTTTGATCCTCCCTGCAGCAGTAATTTGGTGAAACAGGCCCTGGTTTCAGCACCCGGATCAGCGAAAATCGAGGTGACTCCCCCCCATGGCTTCCAACGCCAAAGGGGGGACATGCAATGGGAAAAGGGGAAAAAACCGAACTAGAAGGAACCAGAAGTTGTCCAGGGGCATAAAAATACAAAAGGAAAAAAATGGAAAAAAATCGCGACGGGGGGGAAAAATTTTCCCCCACTGCAAAGGGGGATTTAAAAATATCCAAGTTATAACCCCTGTTTTCTTTGAAGTTGTATTTTTGAAAAGAAAATATGATCGAAAACCGGGCAAATACAAACCGGGGTTTCTGGAAAAATATTAACATCATTTATACCCTTTTTTAAAAATTATATATATATATATTTATATTATTTATATAATATATATTTTTTATATGTTGTGGGGGTGTGTTTTTTATGTACATATATATCTTTTCTATATAATATTTATATATTATATAAAATATATATAATATATATATATATATAAATATATATATTTTAAAATATATATATGTACCACACACACACACCAAACACACCCCCAAAACACACACACCAAACACCCCACACAACATTATATATATATAATTTTATATTATATATAATTTATTATAATATATATATATAATATACATATATAAAAAAATTATTATATATATATTTTAATATATTTCCATTATATTTTATACACACAAAAACACCCACCACACCCCACACACACCACACACAAACCCTATATTATAATATTTTAAAATATATATATATTTTAAAATATAAATTTTTATATATAAATATAATTTTATATATCTATTATAAAATATATATTTTAATTATTATTTTATGTATATATATAAAAATTATATTTATATTTCCAAAATATATATATATATTAAAATAAAATTATTAATATATAATTAAAATATACCTATTATAATATAAAAAAAAATATAAAAATTTATATTAATTATATATATATATATAAATCTAAAATTTTTATATATTTATATAAAATTATATATTACATATTATAATAAATATATTATTATTATTATAATATTATATATATTCCGTTTTATATTTTAAAATATATATATGTATGTGTGTGTGTGTGGTTTTTTTGTGCGTATGGGTATTTTGTGGGGTGGTGTGTGGAATATTTATATTTATTTTATATATTATATATATTAATTATATATATATATAAATATTTTTTTTTATAATGGGTTTAATATTTTTTAATTTTAAAATATTTTATATTAAAATATATATTATAAAATTTTAGAAAATGTACAAACACACCCCAAAATACACCAAAAAAGAAAAGCACAAACTATATTTTATATTATTTTAAAATAAAATATATATAAAATTATATAATATTATATATATATATTATATATTAAAAATTATATAATAAATTATATATATATTTTATATATTTTAAAATATATATATAATTTTTTTTTATATATACAAACACACCCCACACACACCCACACCCACACACACACACACACACCACACACCACAAACATATAAATATATATCAAAATATATAAAATTTATTTTAAAAAAATTTTTTTTTTATTTTAATATATACAACACCCACACCAAAAACCCCACACCCACACACACCAACAACAAAACCACACACAACATATATATATATTAATAGTTAATATATATATATATTTTAATATATATATTTTATTAGTATATAAAATTAATTTTATAATATATTAATATATAATATATTATAATTAAAATAAATATATTATATATAATATATAAAAATATTATATATATATTATATATATTAATATATATTTTTTAATTAATATATAATTAATGTGTGTGTGTATGTTGCTTTCGCCTATGTACATATATATGAAAAAATTTATATTATTTTATATTTTTCCCATATATATGTAAAAATATGTGGGTTGCATGTTTTTATGTGTATATATATATATATTAATTTTATAAAATAAAAATAAAAATTTTTATAATAATTATATAATATATAAAATATATATATATTTTAATGTAATAATAATAAAATAAAAAATTATTTTATATTTTATTATTATTTTTTATAATAATAAAAAAGAAAAAAGAATAAAAAAAAAAACAATGAAAATAATAATAAATAATAATAAAAATCTAAAATTTATACAATTTTTTAAAACAAGTATGTTTTTTTATTATGTATAAAATAATATATATATAAAATATATTATATTTATAATAAATCTATATTTTTTTTTTATTTATATATATATATATAAAATATAATAATATATATATAAATTATATATTATTATATATATAAATTTCGTATAGTGTATAATATATATATAAATATATATATAGTTTTTTATAATATTATATTTAAATATATTATTATTAAAATTTTTATTATATAATATATTATATATATAAAATATATATTATATATAATTAATTTTTAAAGCTAAAATGGGAAAAAAGATCATGGTATCAATTCCAAAAAATGACAAGTAAACATTTTCATAAAAATAGTGATGGGGTAATAATAAAACATTGGAAATTTTAAAAGGGCCAAAAACAAAAGTAAGAGTATAAAATTTAAATCAAAAATGATAGTAATTAAAAACAAAATTTACAGCTTTACAACAACAAAAGCAATAATTTAAAGATGAAAAAAAAATAAGGGTATTAATAAAAAACAATAATAAAGATTATGATAATGGGTAAAACATTTTTTTATAATGAAATTATTATCATTTTATTGTTATTTTTATTTTTTTCAAATTATTTTCCTTTCCCTTTTTAATCTTTTTATCATTTTTAGTTTCATTTTGTATCTTGTTTTTCATCAAAACACTTGGTATTAAACATTATTTTTATTATTATTATTATTATTATTATTATCATTATTATTATTATCATTATTATTATTATCATTATTATCATTATTATCATTATTTGCAATTATAAAAAGTAAAGTTTCAAGTCATCCATCTAGAAAAGATGATTGATCTTCTTGTCCATGATCTTATATTCATACCCTGTGTTGTTAAGAAGCTGGATAAGTGCCATACAGAATAAAAGAGGGGAAAAAGAGTCACCCTGGAAGATTCCGCATCTGATTCGCATGTTGTCTGAAATAAGAGAACCGTTTACGTGCTTGAAGTAAGATTTGTCTCCCATAATGTTTCGAAGAAAGTTGATTAAGACAGGAGAGACTTTAAGGATTTTAAGATCAAAGAGTGTAGGACACTGTCAAAGGTTTTTTTATAGTCGATCCAAGCAGTACTTAGATGTCTGTGTTTAGTATGAGCATTTTCGAGAATCATTTCATTTATGAGCAGTTGATCTTTACATCCGTATGATCCTCTACAACACCCTTTTTTGTTCGTTGGGAAAAATATTTTGTTCTTCCATGTGTTTGTAGGTTCTTTCAGTTAAGATTGAAATAAGTAATTTATAGGAGGTTGTTAAGCATGTAATGGGTCTGTAGTTTTTTGGGTTATCTGTTTCGTTACTTTTGGCCAAGAGATAAGTAGTCCCTTGACATAACCATTTAGATGTTAAGTTAGGCTCTATCATAATTGAGTTAAAATTAGATGCTAATTTGGTAATTTGGTATTATTATTATTATTATTGTTCTTGTTATTATTATTATTATTATCATTATTATTATTATT
>NC_051386.1:37809024-37811524 GCF_015228065.2 Penaeus monodon | reverse complement strand
TGGTTGTGTTAGTTGTGTGTGTGTGTGTGTGTGTTTGTGTGTGTGTGTGGTGTGCATATATATATAATAATATATATATCCTATATAGTATATATATATATATATATATATTTATATATCAATATATAATATATATATATATATTAATTTTTTAAAAATATATATAAATATGTCGATATATATATATTATGAATATCTAAATATATATATATATATATATATATATATAATATATATCTATATATATATATATATATGAATTTCTAATATAGATATTATATATTTGGTATGTATAAGGTACATGCGCACACACACACACACACACACACACACACACACACACACACACACACACACCACACACACACACACATTATATATATATCATCATCATCATCAGGGGCTAAGGCCGACGGAGCGCATGGCCGAATCCACCCTTCGCTTCCACCACGAGGATTCCCCTCGAAGGTGATCTCCAGCAGTCCCACGGCCCTTCTCTAATTCCGCGCCACAAGTTCTGTCGGAAATGCTAAGCCATGACCTCCTAGTCGTTTCCACAGTGTCCTCCTCCACCACCCAGGATTTGTCTCGCAGAGAGACAACCTGATGGGCATTGTCATCCACAGGGAAACGATATATGTGCCCACATAGCCTGAGTTGGCGTCCCGGATTATGCAAGTAACAGGTCCCATGCGGTCTCATGGTGTAACTGTCGGTTGGACACGGTTTGATCCTGGCCAACTGTACCCCATGATCCCGGCGAAGGGCCTTGTTACAAAAAGGCATCAAGACGAGACCTCCAATACCACTGATAGCCTCCAGGTTTCACTCCTGAGCCAAAACTGGCATATCCAGGCCTTGAGACAGTAGCTGGGTCCTGTCTGCATAGGCACCAACATCTCAAAATGCTCATGTTGAGCAGTTCATGGCTCCTGTTGCCAGACCATCTGTGTAATTGACTTCTTGGTCTGATTGCCCAGAGTTGGACTATGCTACCAAGGTATTAAAACTCTCTGTAAACTGCAATGTCCTTGAGCCACAAGCATGGATCGAGAAACGGATTCCCCTAACAGGCCCCCAAAGTCCTGAATCTTGACTTGATCCATAGACCTCTAGGCCTAAGAGCTTCGCCTCTTGCTAAATGCATCAGACCGCCACCAGTGAGACTCCAGGACTCAGATAGGATAACAACATCATCGGCAACGTCAAGCTCTGCGACCTTGAGATTGCCTAGTTTGCTCCCCTCTGACTTTTCTAGTAGCTCTGCCATGATCCAGTCCATAAGTGTTTGAGAAGTGTTGGTGGCAAAAGGACACAGCCTTGCTCCCCCTGATTAACAGGAAAAGTTCGAGATAACACCCCCCACACTTTACAGCACTTTCAGTACCAGTATAAGGCTTGCTATTAATGCCATAATCTGCATCCCCCCCCAGAAGTCCCCTGATCTCAGGATCTCCCATAGCGTTCCCGATGCACCACGTCTCAACACCTTTTTGGGTCACAAACCGGCGTTCCACAATTACTTGAAGCACTAGTATTTGGGCGATTGTGGAATTGCCAGGATTAATCCAGCTGCCCAGTCCTGATGCCTCAGTAGGTTGGGTTTGCGATCCTTTTCAAAAGAATTGTGGACGAAAAACTTTGGGCCTTGTATGATGACAGTGTCATGCCACCAGTAGTTGCTATAATCCCAACATTCCCTTTCCCTTCCAGAGAGGGATGACCAACGCCCCTCGGCAGGTCAGGGGGAATGTATCAGACTGCCAGATGGTAGTGGGACTGTAAAGCAGGCCCCAGCCATAGTTCACCCCCAGCCTTTGACAGTTCAGCAGGGATAATCACATATGGCCTGCGCTTTCCCACTCTTCAGTTTGAAATTGCCATCCTAACCTCATTAGGGTAGGAGGTTCCTCGCTGATGGGTGGGTCCAGTACGAGGTATTGCATCCAATATAACTGTTGGAGGGTCTACCTGGTACAATTGCCTCAAAATACCTCAGGCCAACGTTTCACAAACACCACCATGAGCTGAGATGATCCATTCATACCGCTGGTCGGACCTGAAGTCATCTGTGAGGATGTCTTTAGAGTGTCGGTTTTCCTCAGGGCTTGGTAGGCAGGAAAGGTCATTTACCAGAATGGCCTTCACCTCCTCGGCAGATTCCTGATGACCTTTTTCCTTGTCCCTTCTCAGCAGTGACCGAACCCTATGCACCATGGATGACGTTATGACTTGTTACCATTCAGGCCGAGCCATGCAACAAGCTCAAGTGCCTCTATGTCTCCAGGGAGATGAGTTCTGCCTTCCCTCGGGCATATGCCAATGGACTCCTGGCTGCTTCGAGTGTTACACGCTTGAAGATCTCCCAACAGAGACGAATGGGTCTGTCAGTTTGTTGAGTTCTGAGAATCGGGTCGAGAGACTGCCATGTGAACCCATGGGCACACTCCTCCTCCCTTAGTCCTGCCTATGGTCAGTACCACAAATCGGCACTCTCCTT
>NC_051386.1:37766524-37769024 GCF_015228065.2 Penaeus monodon | reverse complement strand
TATCCAAATTTTGTATTTGGGAGATGGTTTGATCGAAGCCCTTTACATGACCCTTTTGCAGATCGCTCTTTATCCTTGCAAATAAATACTAATAATGGTTGTTTCATTTTTAAGCCTCCCCACTGAATGTTTTTTTGTTTTGACTGAAGGGGAATCTTCCTATTCTACGTAGATGGCGTTTGTTTTCATCTTAAATGTAAAATTTCCCAGGAAGAAGATGGAAAAAAAGAAACCCAAAAGAAAAATAAAAGAAAAATTTTATGTATGTCTGGCAGTCTATAAAATATAGCTTTTTTTCTCTCTCCTCTATTGTTTGGGGTGTGTAGTTGTGCAAATAAAATGCTTTTTTTTCTTTTTCTAACCCCTTTGCCTTTTTTCTATTTTTTCGATTTTTTGACAAGGGGGGCCCCAGGGAATTTGACGGAGAACGAGGGGAAGGGGTTTAAGGTGAGGCAGACAGATTTGTTTAAAACGATTAATAAGTGCATGCAATAAGAAGATATCGGTTTTCCGTAAGGGGGGAAAATTTATATAGAAAAAAAATGGGATTTTCTCTCTCCTCTTTTCTCTCTCTCTCTCCTCTCTCTCTCTCTCTCTCCCCTTTTCCCCTCTCTCCCCTCTCTCTCTTTTCTTTTATTCCCTTTTTTCCGTGTCCCGAATTTAAAAAAAAATGAGTAAAAAGATTTAAAGAAACGAAAAAAAAAAAATCACCCATCAAAAGCGAAAGAGGAAATTTTACAAAGGCCCCAAAACAAGTGTTCGAAGAGCGGTTTCGAAACCCGGGCTGTTTTCACTGACCGAAAAAAGCGATAAAAACATGATTTTTAATCGAAAACGGTTTCCCCCAAAGTCGTTTTTCATTTTTTTTGATTAAAACGGCGTGCCCCTTGAATTATTTCTTTTAAAGGTAGTCAGGGTCTGCACGCCCGTTAAAAAACCTTTTTCTTTTTTTTTTTCATATGTTATGTTTTACAGGGCTGAAGATAATGAAAAAAACTTTGAAGAGAAAGACTCAAATAGCGAATTCAAAATCTATAATGACGTTATACTAAGGTTTTAAAGGGCATTCCAGCGTAGGTTTTGCAATAAAGGTATATGCGTGTGTACATGTGTATAACTATCTATCTATCTAAGAAAAAAAAAACATGTTTTTTTTTTCTTATACGGTAATGTGTATACATTTTTGTATATATGTATGTATACATATTTTTATATAAGTATATATACAACAAGACATATATATTTATGAATGTTTATGCACACACACGCATATATATATATATTATATATATTTAATATATGTATTATATATGTGTGTGTGTGTGTGTGTGTGTGTGGAAATGTATGTATGTATGAAAGGGTATGTATGTATGATGTATGTATGTATGTATATATTATATATATATATAATATATATTAATATATATATATGCATGTGTATATATATATATATATTTTTTTTTTTTTTTTTTTTTTTTTTTTTTTTGTTTTTTTTACAGTAAGTTCATGTTTGAGCCGCCGGGGTCACAGCAGGATATTTAATTGTAGTTTTCATGTTGTGATGCTCTTGGAGTGAGTACGTGGAAAGGTCCCCTTTTCCCTTTTCCCCACGGAGAGTGCCGGGGGTTACCTTTTAGGAAATCATTCTCTCTATTTATCCGGGCTTGGGACCAGCACTGACTTGGGCTGGCTTCCCCCCCCACTGGCTAAATAGGCAATCGAGGTGAAGTTCCTTGCCCAAGGAACTTCAACGAATCTAGGTTCGATTACCTAAAAAAAATTAAATCAGAGACGAATGCGTGGGCCCTCCTTGCACACAGCCCTCTCTCGCGCGCGTATGTAAGCACGCGCGTTGATTTAAATAATTTTAGGTAAAAGGAACCTAGATACGATGAAGTTCCTTGGGCAAGGAACTTCACCTCGATTGCCTATTTAGCCACAAGCCAGCCTAAGTCAGTGCTGGTCCCAACCCGGATTTAAATTAGAGAATGATTACCTAAAAGGTAACACCGGCACTCTCCGTGGAAAGGAACTGGGGACCCTACCACGTACTCCCTCTAAGATCATCACAACTGAAAACTACAATTAAGTATCATGCTGTGACCACGGCGGCTCAGACATGAACCTACCGTTAAAAAAGAAAAATGTATATATATATATGTATATATAAATACACATACACACACACACAATATAATACATATATATAGATGTGTGTTTGTTTTTGTGTATGTGTGTATATAACATAAATATGTGTTTTTTGATCTTTTTATAAATACATATTTATAGGTGTGTTTGTGTATCACACATAAACATATATAAAATATATATATAATATATATATATATATATATATATATATTATATATTATTTGTCCTGGGTAAGACAATAAACTGCACCCTGGGTGCCCTTGAACAAGGATAGCACCCTATTAGCTCCCTATACCAGGGTGCGGTGAAACTGTCGGCAGCAGGCAGGGAATCTTGGTTTTAACTGGGG
>NC_051386.1:37750569-37766424 GCF_015228065.2 Penaeus monodon | reverse complement strand
CCTTTTTTTTTTTTACTGTACCATGAGTCCTGCTCCCCGGGATCCTTTTCGTCCAAAATTTTTTTTTGGGGGGCATTTTTGGGGGTTGGGCGGCCCAAAAGGGCCCCCAACCCCCCCCGGGTTTTCTTAAAAATTTTTGGGTGAGGAAAAATTTTTTTGGGTTCTTTTCTGGGCCTGCAAATTTTGGTTTTCGAGGTTGTTGCCTTTACTTAACCAGTTTTTGATTTTTTTTCCCGGGGGGTCTTTTTAAAGGGGCGGGAGGAAAAATTTGCATTCGAAAATAAGCTTATCGTCCGGCCATTCCTGGTTTTGCACTCCCATACTAAGTCTCGCTTTCCTAGTTTAAAAGTATCTCTTTCAATGTCTCATGGGAAAATCAAATTTTGTTCAACAGGGTTTTTATGTGATTTTCGGGGAGAAAAAAGCTTGGGCACCCCATCGGGTTGTCTTGTTTAAGTTGTCCCCCGTCCCCCTTTCTTAGGCCCCTGGTGTTGTCCTACCGGGTTTGAAAGTCTGAGAAAAGCTTAAGTTCGGGGCATGGGGTATTCTTTTCTTCCCAAAAACTTTCCTTGATTCATCTGGGTTGATCTTGGGGGTAAAAATTTCTTAGCTTGGTTTTTTTTGTTTCCAATGGGTAATTTTAAAGGGGTTTGGGTCCTTGAAGTTTGGTAATTTTTGGGAATGTGTTTTGATGGCTCCAATCCTGAATTTTATATTGTAATGTATTAATTTTCCCTAATTTTATATTATTTTTAAATTATTAATAATATTAGTATATTTTGTATATATTAATATTTATTATTTATATATAATATATTATATATATATATTATTTTATTAAAATTATATATGTATATTTATTATAATATATATATATATATTATTTTATTATTTTATTTATTTATTTTTAATTTTTTTTTTCCTTATTTTTTTTTATTTTTAATTTATATTTTTTATTTATATTCTTTTTTTTTATTTTTTTTATATTTTTATTTTTTTTTAATTTTTATTTCATTTTTTTATTTTTTTTTTTTTTTTTTATTTTTTTTTTTTTATGTATTTTATTTTTTCAATTTTTTTTTTAATATTAAACCCTAGGTTGTGTGTGAAATATTATTTTTTTTATTTAATTCTATATTATTTCTTTAATTTATATATTTTTATATATATATATTATATGAATGCAAACCTCTTCCGTGCTGATACAAGGGAAAGAAAATCCACAATAAAAAAACAGTTTTATTGAAAGTGGACTACGTTTCGAAACCCACCTGGATTCCATCTTCAGGTCGAAGGGGAAAAGGGGAAGGGGGTATAAAAGAAAGGGAGAGTTAACCCGGGGGAACCCGGGGGCAGGTGAGGATGACAAGGGAACGGGGAGGTCACATTAGGTGGGAGGATCGGGCGGACTAGCCCCGGGGTGGCCGGCATACGGAAAAAGGCAGAGATAGGGGAAGAAAGGGAGACTTCAGCGGAGAAAAGCCGCTGTTTCAATTTGAAATTGGCAACAGCCTTGTAAAGGAGATTCCACCATCTGCGGGAGGACATCGGGGGAAGGGAAACCCAAAACCGCGCTGCTGACCATCCATCTGATGGCCAGTGTCCCACTGTGGAAAAAGAGGGCGTTTTGTTGTGTCTCCTGGATAAGCGTACTTTGCTAAGAAGACGCTTGGTAAGACTGGCCCTTTTTCGCCAAAGTACTGCTTATCACAGGGGGAAAAGGGAACAGCTAGGTGCCCACCTTCCAGAAAAGGGAGGCTAGTATGGACCAGGTTGGACGGAGAGTTTTCACCTGGCGAAAGATCACCTGCAGTTGAGGGGGTGAAGAGGGCGACGGAGAGAGGAGATTTCCTCATGTAGGGCAGGCTGAGGAGGGCAGGTGAGGGTCTCTTTAGGAGGAGAGTCGTGGTAGAAGGTACGCCGTGCCCTGGAACGCGGTGTCGGAACATGACCGGGGTTACCCAGTTTGGAGAACGGCGCAAAGGGAAAGAGATCTCCCCATCCAGGTACTGGGGATCACAGATGCTAAGGGCGCGAAGGAAACGAGGGGGCATCTCTCTTCACTGGGGGGGGGTGGTATAGAAAAATGTATGTCATACCACTATGCGGGGATTCCTGATATGGAGGGAAAAGTTCAGCAGAGCGATGGACTGGGGGTGCCCCAAGAAAGGGAGCTTTTTTGCAACCCTCCCATTCCACCTTGAAACGGAGGAGGAGAGAGAGAGTTCAGCTCATCGGGAAACCCCGGGGAACAGAGCAGGATCATGGGGCCAGAGGCAAAGACGTCGTCGACATACCTACAGACGAATGCAAAGGGGAGATGGAAGGGAGAAACTCAGACTCGAAAAATTCCATGAACGGTTTTGCCAGGCGGGAGAGAGGGAACCCCAGGGTAACCCAAACGTCTGGAGTAGAAGCGCCTTCGAAAAAAAGGGAAAATTAGACGCCACCACAGACGATCGCTGGGGGAAGAGCCCCGGTGGCAGAGGAGAAAAGGACCTCTGGGGGATCTCCTCTGGGGGAAAGCAAGGACATCATCAAGGGGGACCTTGATAAACAAGTCAACGTCCCAAACTCATCATGGTCCCGTGATCTCCACCACGCGGGAGATGAAATCCTAGAGTGGCGCAGGTAGCAGGAGAGAAGTGCCCAAAAGGGGGGTGAGAACTTCGCCAGCGAGGGTCGCACGATCCCCGGAGGAATGATGGGGGGCAGAGGCACGGCCGGCTTATGGGTTTTTTGGAACCCATAGAAAAGAGGGGCAGGGGTTTATGACCCCGAACCTCTGGTATGTTCGCCTCCGGAAAAAAGGGTGCATCCTTTTAGGGCGGGGGGAAGGTACAGCAATGCGTTCACGGGGGGCACTGGTCGGGGAGCTAAGTAGAGCTTTTCCCAAAAGGTCCGGGGCCTTTTTTTAAGTAGAGGCACGGTCGAGGACCACCACCGAGTTGCCCTTGTCAGAAGGCAGAAAAGTGGGGTCCTCCCGCGTAGGCTTTGAAGGGGGCCCCACGGTAACGCCTGGGAATGGAAACGTTTGGATGGAGAAGAATTCAGGGCCGGGATGAAAACACCACGAAGGAGAGGACATCAGGCAAAAAGGGTCCTGTGAGAAAAGAGAAACCGGGCAAAGGAGGAAATAAAGTCTATGGGGGTAAGGGGGTAAGGGGGAGAGCGGGGAAAAACCGAAACCAAAAGTTGTAGCTGTGGGGTCAAAGGGCAGGGAAATAGGTGGTGACAGTGTCGGGAGGGAGAAGCGGGGCCAAAGGGCGCGGGGAGTCAGGCTGGAGATTTCGGGGAGAGAGCGGGGCCATGGGTTTGGGGGGAGGGCTCTCTCCGTCGCCTTTTTTACCCTCTCAACTGCGGCTGTCTTTCACCAGGGGAACACTCCCGTCGCCCTGGGCCTACTAGCCCTCCCTTCCCCCTCGAAAGGGGAGCACCTATGCTGTTCCTTGTGCCTCCTGTGATAAGCATACTTTGGCGAAACAGGGGCCAGTCTTAAACCAAGCGTCGTCTCGCATAGTAGCTATACCAGGAGACAAACAATAAAAGCCCTCTTTTGCCATCAGTGGGACACTGGGCCCTCAAGACTGGGCACAGCGCGGTTGTGTTTTCCTCCCCCGATGTCCACTCCCCCAGACTGGTGGAACTCCCCCTTTCAAAGCTTTGCCTAATTTCAAATTGAAATCGGCTTTTTTCCTGCTGATAGTCTCCTTGCTTCCAACTTCGCCTTCTACCGATGCCGGCCCCCGGGGATAGTCCCCCATCCTCCGACCTAATGTACCTCCCTCTGCTTCCGTTCGTCTGTCCTCACCCCCCCGTGTTCCCGCGTTGCCTCTCCCCTCTCTTTTTATACCCCCTCCTCTCCCTTTTCCCCTTCAGACCTGAAGATGGAATCCAGTGGGTTTCGAAAATGAGTCTCACTTTCAAAAAATCTGTTTTTGTATTAGGGTTTTTTCCATATATATATATATTAATAATTTTATATTATATATAATATATATATATTATATAATTTAAAAATATATATATATTATAATATATACATACACACACCTAGGTATGTGTATATATGTATATATATATAATATATATAATATATTATATATATATAATATAATATATATAATTATATATAATTTACATGTATATACATACTATGTATTCAATATATATATTATATATTAAAATAATATAATATAATTATTATATATATATATATATATATAATATATATATATATATAATTATTGACCACAATACACACTACTCCTCCCACTCCTCACAACAACACCACACACACACCCACCACCCACACACAAATATATTTTATATATATATAATATTATATAATATATAATATATATATAATATATATATTATATATATATAAAAAAATATATATTAATATATATATATATATTAAAAAGAACCCTTTCCTTTTAAAAATGTAGACAAGTAGAATGAGAAGGAATCCCAACGTATGTATCGCATCCCCCGCACAGATACTTTGGTGAAAAGGCCGTGTTTCAGCCCAGGGTCAGCGAACATCGAGCGACATCCCACCATAGGACTTCCAACGCCCCGGCGGGACATGCAAAAAGGGGACATCTACCGAACTAGAAGGAACCGAAGTATCCATGGGAAAACTAAACAACAGAAGGAAAAATTATGGGAAAACTCGCGACGGAGAATAATGCAACAGCAATGGGCAGATTAAACTACCAAATATATATCTGTAATATCTTTTTTTTTATTTCTGACGAAGATATGACGAAACCGGGGGCAGTACAACACGTTACTGTGAAAATAAACATCTTTGTACCTTTTGTACTATATATGTATATATATATATATATATATATATATATATGTATATATATTTAGATATAATAATATATAAAAAGTGTGTGTGTGTGTGTGTGTGTGTGTGTGGTGTGTGTGTGTGTGTGTGTGTGTAAATATTATATAATTTTATATATATCTTTTTATTAATTATTATATATTATATTTTTTATTGTATATATTCACAACACACCACCACACCCACCACACACACACATATTATATATATAATATATTAATATTATATTTTATATATATTTTAAAACAAAAACATATACACACACACACCCCCACCACACACACCACACCACACACAACCCCACACCCAAAATATATATATATAATATATAATATATAATAAAATATATATATATAAAATATATTATTTTTATATATGTATATTAATAATATATAATATATAATATAATATTTTATATTTTATATAATTATATATATATATTTGTGTGTGTGGTTGGTGTGTGTTTGGGGTGTGGTGTGTGTGTTGTGTGTGTGTGCCTTGTGTGTTTTTTGTTTGTGTGGGTGTGGTTGTGTGATTATATTATATATAATATATATTTATATAATTTTATATATATAATATATATTACTATTATATATATATTTTAATATATATATTATAATTATATTATTATATAATTTTATATAAATATTTTTATTAATATATATATATATTTATATATATAATATATATATTATATATATATATACCCCCCCCACACACACACACACACACACACAAAAAACACATAAAAAATAAAAACAAAAATAAATATAATAATAAAAATAATAAAAATAATAAAAAAGAAAATGAAAAAAAAATAAAAAAAATAAAAATGAACTAAAATTTTACTACAAAAACAATTATGTTTATAAATATTATAAATATATAAACATACTCTGCTTTTTTATGAAAAATTTTAGATCATTTTTATTATTTTTATTTTTTATTTTCATTTTTCTTCTTTATTTTTATTTTTATTTATTATTATCATTTTTTTTATTTATTTATTTTGTGTTGTGTGGTGTGTGTGTTGTTGTGTGTGTGTGTATATATTATATATATATTATATAATTAATTTTATATTATATATTAATATAAATTTTTATATATTTTATATATATATATATATATTTTATATATATATATATATATATATATATATATATGTTATATAATATATATATTTATATATTATATTAATATATATATATATTATATATACCCACACACACACACCACACACACACCTACACCAAAGGGACCACACACCCCACAACACACACACACACACACCACACCACACCACACACATATATAATTTTATAAAATTTTTTATAAAATTTTATATATATATATATGTATATATATATATATATATATACATATATATATAAATATATTATTTTATATATATTAATAATATATTATATATATATATTATATATATATATTGTGTGGTTTTGTGTGTGTGTGTGTGTGTGTGTGTGTGGTGTGGGTGGTGTATTTATATGTTAATATATATATATATATTTTATATTTAAATTTTATATTATTGTTGTGTTGGGGTGTGTGTGTGTGTGTGTGTGGTCATATTCTATTATTATATATATATTATATATATTATATTATAATTATATTATTATATTTAATTTGTACACACCACACCCACACCACACCACACACCCCACACCCAAAAACACACCCCTATATAATTTTATATAAAATTTTAAAATATATTATTTTATTATTATTTACATATTATGTACAAAAGACAAAAATGCTTAATATCTTCACAGTACACGTGATGTACTTGACCGGTGTCGATCATATTTTGTCAGAAATACTACATCAAGATATTACAAGTAATTTCTTGATAGTTTGAATCTGCCCATTGCAGTGTTGACATTTTTCCCCCTTCGCGATGTATTCCAAAAATTTTTCCTTTCTGTATGTTTAGTGTTCCAGGACTACTTCTGGTTCCTTTATTGGGTAATTCCACCTTCATCTCATGTACCCCCATGGCGTTGGAACCCTATGGTATGGTGTCGCTCGATGTTCGCTGGCCTGGTGCTAAAAACCACGGCCGTTTCCCAAAGTATCGCTGCGGGGGATGCATACTACTGTTAGGGTTTTCTCATTCTCATTTTACCTTGTCTACATTTGTCAACTATCCGGGTTTTTATTATAATATTATATAAAATTTTAAAATATATATTATATATATATATATACATTATATTATATATTAATATTATATATTATATATATAATTTTATTATAATTATTGTGGGGTGTGTGTGTGTGTGTGTGTGGTGTGTGTGTGTGTGTGAGTGGTGAGTGATGGTCGGTGTTATGTGTGCCCCATTATATTTTTTTTTTTATAATATATTATATATATATATTTTTCTAGTTTATTATTAAAATTTAATTTATTATTTTTTTTTAACCCCTTGTATGTAAAACTGTAATATTTATATCTTCTTTTAAATATTTTCTATTTTTCTTTTTTTATATTTCATTCATATTTGTTATCTAAAATTTATTTTATATTATATATTATCTATACCCCTTTATTATTTTCTAATTTATTATTTTTCATACACCCCATACCAGGGGGTGTTTTATTAAAATTTTTTTAAATATATTTATAAAATTTATTATATATAATATATATTATATATATATACTCTATATACACTCCTAGGTTTTGTGTATGTATATTTTATTTTTAATATATATTTTATTTTAATTATATATTTATATATATTTAATATATTTTTAATAATTAACCTTATAATATATTTATATATAATTTATATTTTAATAATATTAATTAATATATTAGTAAAATATTATTTTATGGAAGAAACCCCAAATACAAAACAGATTTTTAAAAGTGAGACTACATTTTTCGAAATCCACCTGGATTCCATTTTTCAGGTCTGAAGGGGAAAAGGGGAAGGAGGGGGTATAAAAGAGAGAGAGGAGAGGCAACGCGGGAAAAGGGGGCAGATGAGGACAGACGAATGGAAGCAGAGGGAGGTCACATTGGGTCGAGGAGGGGCGGACTATGCCCGGGGGGCCCGGGCAAGGGTAGAAGGCGAAGAATGGGGGAAGCAAGGAGCTACAGCAGAGAAAAGCCGATGTTCAATTTTAAAAATTAGGCAACAGTTTTTGTAAGGAAATTCCCCAGTCTGGGGGAGGGGACTCGGGGAAGGAACAAAATCCGCGCTGCTGACCAGTCCTCTATGGCCAGTGTCCCACGATGGAAAAAGAGGCGTTATTGTTGTGTCTCCGGGATATAGCTACTTTGCGAACAACGCTTGTAAACGGGCGCCTGTTTCCCCAAAAGTACTGCTTATCACAGGAGCACAAGGACAGCATAGGTGCTCACCTTCGAGGGGGAAGGGGGGCTAGTACGCCCAGGTTCGACGGAGATTTCACCGGGTAAAAGATCCCTGCGTTGAGAGGGTAAAGAAGCGACGGAGAGAGCCCCTCTCCCCCAAACCATGGCCGCTCTCCTCCCAGAAACCTCCAGCCTGACTGCCCGCGCCCCTTGGCCCGCTTCTCTCACCCGCACTGTCCCCAAACCTATTTTCCCCTGTCCTTGACCCCCACCACTACAACTCCTTGGGCTTCGGTTTTTCCTTCGCTCTCCACCTTTCCCCTTCCTCCATAACTTTTTCCTCCTTTGACCGTTTTCATCTCTTCTCACAGGTCTTTTTGCCTGATGCTTTTCCCCTTTCGGGTGCTTTCACCCCGGCCCTCAATCTCTTCTCCTCCAAACGTTTCCCCTTCCCAGGCGTTACCGTGAGGCCCTTAAAAGCCAAACGCAGGGAGGACTTCCATTCTCTTCGACAAGGGAACTGGGGGTGGTCCTCGCCCGTCCCTCTTACTTGAAAAAGGCCCGGCCCTTTTTGGGATAACCCCTCTACTTTCTCCCCTGCCCATGCCCCCCCGGGGAAACGCATTGCTGCTACCTTCCACCGTCCCCTAAAGAGATAGCACCCTGTTTTCCGGAGGCGAACATCCAGAGGTTCAGGGCCCTCAACCCTCGACCCCCTCATTTCTATGGGCTTCCAAAAAACCCATAACCCGGGCCGGCCTCTGCGCCCCATCTCCCCTCCCGGGATCTGTACGCACCCTTTTGCTGGCAAGTGTCTCACCCCCCCTTTTTGGGCACCTTCTCTCCTGCTCCCCTGGCCACTCTCAGGATTTTCATCTCCCGCGTGCGTGGAGTATCACCGGCGACCATGATGAGCTTGGACGTTGACTCCCTGTTCATCGGTCCCGCTTGTGATGTCCTTGCTTTCCCCCAGAGGGACTCCCCGCAGAGGATCCTTGTCTCCCTCTGCCCCCGACGTCTTCCTCCAGCTGATTCGTCGTGTGTTGCTCTAATTCCTTTTCTTTCGAAGTCGCTTCTACTCTCAGACGTTCGGTGTTACCATGGGGTCTCCCCTCTCTCCAGTCCTGGCAACCTGTTCTGGAATTCCCCTTTGGTCTGAGTTTCTCCCTTCCTCTCCCCTTTGGGATTCGATCTAGCTAAGGTATTTCGACGACGTCTTTTCTCTCTGGCCCCATGATCCTGCTCTTTCCCGGGTTTCCTGAGCACTGAACTCCTCTCTCCTTTTCCTCCGTTTCAAGGTGGAAAGGGAGGTTGCAACAAGCCCCTTTCTTTGGGCACCCTAGTCCCTCGCTCTGCTGACCCTTCCCTTCTCCATATACAGGAATCCCCTGCATAGTGGATGACTACATTTCTTCTCATACCACCCTCTCCATGTGAAGGAGATGCCCCTCGCTGTTCCTTCGCGCCCTTAGCACTGTATCCCCTACCCGGATGGAGAGATCGTCTTCCTTCGTCGCTCGTTTTTCCAACTGGGCTACCCGGTCATGTTCTCGACACCCGGGTTTTCCGGGCACGGCGACCTTCTACCCCGACTCTCCTCCTAAGAGACTCCTCACCTCCTCCTCACCCGCCCTACCTGGGAAATCTCCCTCTCCCTCGCCCCTTCACCCCCAACGCAGGCTGATCTTTCGCCAGGTGAAAACCCCCCTCGCAACCTGGCCCCACTACCCTCCTTTTTTGGAAGGTGGGGGACCTATGCTGTTCCTTGTACCCCCTTGATAAGCAGTACTTTGGCGAAACAGGCGCCATCTTACAAGCGTCTGTCTTAGCTAAGTACCTATATCCAGAGACACAAAAATAAAGCCCCTTTTGCCATCATGGGGCACTGGGCCCTCAGATGGCTGGTCAGCACGCGGGTTGTGTTTCCTTCCCGCCGATTCCCCCTCCCGCAGACTGGTGGAAACTGCCCTTTACAAGGCTGTTGCCTAATTTCAACTTGAACAGGGTTTTCCCTGCTGAAGTCTCCTTTCTTCCCATATTCTCTGCCTTCTACCGTAGCCGGCCACCCGGCGCATAGTCCCCCGTCCTCCGACCTAATGTGACCTCCTCTGCTTCCGTTCGTCTATCCTCACCTGCCCCCTGTTCCCGCTTACCTCTCCCTCTCTCTTTTTTTACCCCCTCTCCCTTTCCTCTTCAGCCTGAAGAGGAATCCAGGTGGATTTCGAAACTGTAGTCTCACTTTCAATAATCTAGTTTTTTTTTATTGTGGATTTTCTTCCATTGTATCACACGGAAGAGTGTTTTTTCTATTCCTTATATATATATATATATATAATTATATATATATATAATTAAAATTTAAAATATATAATAATATTATATATTCACACACATACCCAGTGTTTATATATATATATATATATATATATATATATAAATTATTATAATATATTAAAAACATATATATTTTATTATATATTATTAAAATATATATTATATATTAATATATTATACATGAATTTAAAAATATAAAAAATATTAATTATTTAATATTATATTTTTTGTTTTAATATTATATATAATTTCATATATATCTATTTTAATTTTATTATTTTATATTTTAATATATACTATTATTATATTTTTTTATATTATATTATTATATATATTATTATATATTTTATGCTTGTAATTTCATATATTCCCTTTATTTATTAATTTTTATTATATTAAAATATATATTATGTATGTTGTAATCATATTATTTAAAATTTCGGGTTGGATTTGCCCCCCCAATCCTCTCCCTAAAAAAAGCCCTTCCAGAGGTTCCATTGCCATTTTAACACTTCGGCCCTTTCCCCTTGGGAAAAAAGAAAAAACCCAAACCATCACATTTTACCCCACAAGATCAACCCCGATACATCAGGACAAGTTTCTGTGAAAATTGAATACCCTCATTTCGCGTACCACAGTCCTAAGAAACTTTTTTCCTCGGGGACTTCAAAGCAAGTGAGGACAATCCACCAGGCCTAAGAAAAGGTCAGGGAAACACTGTACAAGCAAGTACAACAGCAATGGCCTCCTGCTTCTCAAGCTTTTTGCTACACACGAACTCACTATCACCAACACACTGTTCGTAACAAGACATTTTTGATTCACTCATGCTCTAGACATTGGTATCTGATTGACTACATTATAACTAGGAAGCGAGACGTTCAGTATGTGAGAGTGACAAGAGCCATGTGCAATCCCGACTGCTGGACTGATAATCGCTTCATTGTGTCGAAGTGCAAATTTCGCATCCTGCCCATGAGAAGACCCCACGGTTAGAAAAATGCAAAGAGGCTCAGCGTCTCCAAGCTAAAGAGCAACAACGCTGCAGAAGACTTCTCTAGTGACCTGGATAGCAGGCTGCCAGATATCACCCAGAATGGCAAGGACAGAAGTGGAGAGCAGTGGGTAGTATTCAGAGATGCAGTATACTCTACTGCCTTTGAACACCTTGGACCAGCAACCCACAGAAATCAAGACTGGTTTGATGAGAATGAAAAAGGAGATACAGGCACTTCTGTTGGAAAAACACAAATTGCCCAGAGCTCACCAGAATGACCCCTCCTCCCAAATGAGAAAGATGCTTTTGGCAGCACAAGATGCAAAGTGACAAGGATCTCCGAGAGATGCGGGACTCAGGGTACAGTAAAAAGGGCAGAAGAAATCCAGAGTTATGCTAACAGTCATGACGCGGGACCCAGTTACTGACTGAGAAAAGCAGATCTAGGAGCGAGGGGTCGAACCATTTCAACCAGGTCCTAAATCGCCCAGGCCATAATCAACGATGAGGCCATTGCCCGCCCACCTCAAGTGGAGATCAACCCCAGACCTTGACAAACTCCCTATGAAGAAGAAATCAGAAAGGGTATCAAACCATTTTCCAGTGGCAAAGCCCAGGACCAGACGCAACCCCAGCAGAAATGTACAAAGCAGATGCCCAGCCATGATGTAGAAACTGACACAGCCCGTTCCAGTCCATATGGAATGAAGGAAAAGGCCCCACAGCACTGAAAGATGCAAGCATGGTCCATATCTACAAAACGAAAGGTAACCACTGGCAAAATTATGGATTTGTGTTTCCCGCTCAAACGGCTCCTCAACATCTTGAGCAGGGCCTAACTTCCAGAAAACCAGTGTGGATTCCAGGCTAATCGCAGAACTGTTGACATGATTTTTGCTGTGTGTCAACTTCAGGAAAAATGCCAGGAGCAGCACAGTGACCTCTTTATGACCTTCATTAATCTGACCAAGGCCTTTGATACGGTCAGCAGAGATGGCCTATGGAAAATAATGGAGAAGTTTGGCTACTCCATCAGGTTCATCCCAATTGTACAGCAGTTCCATGATAGCATGTTAGAGACAGTACTGGATGGTGGTGAGGAGTCAAGAAGCTTTCCCGGTAACAAATGGTGTGAAACAAGGCTGTGTTCAGGCCCCAACACAACTCAGCACGGTGTTCTCGGTCATGCTTACTGATGCCTTTTATGACTGCCACAAGGGAATACACGTCAAATACAGGGCTGATAGTGGGTTGTTCAATCTTAAGCGCCTGCAGGCTCTTACAAAGGTGAAAGAGACTGTCATCAGAGACTTCTTGTTTGCTGATGACTGCGCACTCAATGCCAGCACAGAGCAGAAAATGAAGCATGTAATGGACTGCTTCTCACAAACCTGTAACAACTTTAGTCTCACCATCAGCACTTATAAGACTGAAGTTATGCATCAACCAGCACCAAGAAAGCCTTACCAGGAACCACACATCACGGTCAAGGGGCAGAACCTAAAGGTTGTTGACAATTTCTCCATCTGGCAGCACACTCCCAAAGCATGAACATAGACAAGAAGTCAACAACGGGATTGGAAACCCTTTTAGAAGACTTTGTGAATGTCTAGGAGGAAAGGCCTCACATCCCAAACGAAGGTCTCCCGTGCAGTGGACTTATAAATCACCTTGGCGCAAACCTGGACGTTACAGCATACACCCAACAACTTGCCCACTTCCATTTGGGCTTCTTCCAGATCACATGTCAAAGGGAGGATAAATCCCTGACATGGAAGTTTTAGAATGAGCAGGTTTCCCATGTGTACCCCTTCTACAAAAAGCATAAGCTAGATGGTGGGCCATGTCAGAAGTCGCACCCAACTGCCAAGAAATTACAACGGAAAACTGTGCGGGGCAAGCGCTCAGTCAGTTGCAGAAGAAAGTTTCAAAACTCGCTCAAAGTGCCCTGAAGGACCTAATACACACAGCAGCTGGAGACACTCCCTCTTGACCCCCCAACCGGCGAAGCAAATCACCATGCCCTTACAGAGAATGCTCTCGAGTTTCCGGTGAAAAACCCCATAAAAGTGGCAAGACACCCCACACCCGTCAACCCAATCGTCACGCGGGCCCCCCGGGTCTTTTCCCCTGCGGGCCCACTCGCACCAGACCCTTCCATACAAAGGCAGAGTTCGGCACAGGGGGAAGCTCGGATCTACGCCCTTCCAGCAGCGTGGGCATCTCCCCGCCCCTTTGTGTAGGGGGACGGGATGGCGCCTGTGGGTTTATGTCACCAAAATACAGCCCCCGCACCGGACCCTACCCCCCCCCGCCCCTCCACCCCTTCCCCGGAGCCCCGGGATGACGACTTTCTCAAAAATCGACCTCGTCAGAGGTACCACCAAATCCCCATCCCCGAGGAGGACATCCCGAAGACAGCACCACGCCTTCGGCCTTACGAATTCCTGCGAATGCCTTCGGATCCCAACGCCGCCCAGACCTTCCGCGCTTCAGGACGATGTCACCGCGGCCAAAGGGGTCTTGTTCTACACAATATACTATCGCCAGCAGAACAGTGAGGAACACCCGCAGCACCTCCCGGGCCTCTTTGACAGCTTTCAGGGAGCCGGGGTCGTCTCAACCCCCGTAAGAGTCTTTTTGGGGTCTCTCTCTCACCTTTCTAGGTCACCATTACCGGGCGGATTTCCCCCGCTCGGAAAGGTCAGCAGTATCGGCATTCCCTAAACCCAAAAATGAAGACACAGCTTCGGGAAAACCTCGGCTGATTAACTTTTTAGGGGTTTTATCCCGAAGTGTGCACTTCTTCTGGGACCCGCAACGTCTCCCGCTCCATCCCGGTCGGGGCGCGGCGAGACGTTACTTGGACCTTGAGGCGATCGAAAACTTTCAAGGTACAAGGGGAAACCTACCTCGGGGACCTCCCCAACCACCCGCAGCGGGAGCAAGGCTCAATATAGCCCGACGCCCGGAAAAAACCCCATGGGACAGTTTTTCAACAAGATTCAGGTAACGGTTGGCAACCCCTGGCTTTTTTTTAGGACTCTCGCCCCCAAAAAATGTACATGCTTTTCCCAAAGGAGCTCCCTTTCGGGTCACGGCCCTCGAAACTTCCGGAATATTTGGGGAAGGATTTCCACATCTTGGGACCCCCACCTTCGCCCCCACAAAAGAGTCCCTCAGTCCCCCCCCTGAAGAAGGGACCGGATTTCGTTGCCCAGTTCCCCCCCGAAAACAACAATCCAGGGCCCAACAACCAGTGCAAGCCCTATCCAGGGTCTCATATCATGGTAAGTGCGAGCAGCCCCCACGACTCCAGTGGTTTTAGGGAGCCAACAGGACCCTTTTCCCCCCCAGGCTCACGAGGGACCCTCCCTTCAAATGAGCAGGGGCAGCTTCAGGGCTCCCGGGGCACCATCCTCTGCGACACTGTGGGCAGAATTTTTTTTAAAACCCCCCGTTTAAAAATTTAAAATTTAAAAATTTTTAAAATTTTTTAATTTTATTAAAATAACAAAATAATTTTAAAAAAAATAAATAAATTTTAAAAATAAAAAAGGGGTTTTGTTATAAATTTAAGTTAAAAATTTTTAAATTTTTTTTAAATTTAATTTTTGTTTTTTAAAAAAATAAATTTTTAACCCCCTTTATTTAAATTTGAAAAATTTTTTGAAATTTTAAACAAAAAAAATTTTTATATTTAAAAGAAAAAAGGGGAAAATTTTAAAAATTAAGTACTGGCCCCTTTTTTTCCCCCTTTTTTCCCACATTTTCACTTAAGTAGTTTTTTAAGGGGGTTTTGGGGGTTGGGGGGGTTTTTTTTTTGGGGGGGTGGGTTTTTGTTTTTGGGGGTCTTTTTTTTTTTCCATTTTTCCTTTTTTTCTTTTTTTTTAAAAAAATACAAATAAAAAAAAAAATTAGAAAAAAAAATTTTATATATTAAATTTTAAAAATTTAAAATTTTTTTAAAAAAAAATTTTTTAAATTTTTTTGGGGGGGGGAAAAAATTTTTTATGTTTTTATTACTTTAAAATTTTAAAATTTTTAAAACTTTTTAATTTTTTAATTTTAAAAAATTTAAATGTTATTAGGGGGTTTGAAAAAAATTTTTTAAAATTTTTATTTAAAAAATAAAAAGGGTTTTAAAAAAATTTTTTTTTTTTTTTTTAAATTTTAAAAAAAAAATTTTTTTTTTTATATAAAAAATTTTTTAATAAAAAATTTTTTTTTTAAAATATATATATATATTATAATTTTTAAAAAAATTAAAAATTTTTTTTTTTTTTTTTTTTAAAAAAAAAAAAAAAAAAAAAT